>NW_026652294.1:18285527-18396965 GCF_009828535.3 Hylobates moloch | reverse complement strand
CTTCCTTCCTTCCTTCCTTCCTTCCTTCCTTCCTTCCTTCCTTCCTTTCTCCCTCCCTCCCTCCCTCCCTCCTTCCTTCCTTCCTTCCTTCCTTCCTTGCTTCCTTCCTTCCTTTCTTTTTTGAGACAGAGTTTCTCTCTGTCGTCCAGGCTGGAATGCAGTGGCACAATCTCGGCTCACTGCCATGTTAGCCTCCTGGACTCAAGCGATTCTCATGCCTCAGCCTCCCGAGTAGGTGAGACCAGGTGTGTGCCACCATGCCTGGCTAATTTTTGTATTTTTAGTAGAAATGGGATTTTGCCATGTTAGCCAGGCTGGTCTTGAACTCCTGGCCTCCAGCGATCCATCTGCTTTGGCCTCCCAAAGTGCTGGGATTACAGGCATGAGCCATTGTGCCTGGCCTTCAACACAATTTTACCAAAACTAGCTGTGAGTGGATTTTTTTTTTTGGAAGTAGATGAAGAATGTGAGTTTTTGACCAAGAAGATTTGGGCTTGAAAAGAAGTGCTTTGTGGGGATGCAGGAATCCCAACCACAAGGAGTGTGCAGAAAGTTCATGGTGTTTTAGGGCTTCTGTAGGCCCCGAAAGTGGGAAGTTGGGGCAGTCATACCTAGATATCAAGGACTGGAGATTTAACTTCCCTGGAGTTTTAACCATATATTATTGGGTGAGGTTTGAGGAGGCCAGACACAGATGAGAGATAAACTGGAAAGGGTTTTACAGTTTTGTCATGCACAGTTTCCTGCAGAGACAACACCGGTGCAGGGGAAGCAATGGGGTGGTCCCGAGACAGAGGGAGGGAGGGAAATCCCAGGCAAGATCCTTTCTTGTGGCTTCCATGGGAAGGAATGAGCAGGGCAGGGCAAGTAGGCTAGGGCTGACTAATTTGAATAATTCCAGTGGGTTCTGGGGCATAGAGGCTGTCCTCGGTTGTCTGATCCCTGACCCTAGGATGATTAGGGTAGGTGTATAGTGGCCCAGAATGGGACCTCTAAAAGGGAGGTGGTTGGGGTGTGGACTAAAGCAGCTACTCAAGAAGGAGCAACTGACTGGCCTCCAGCGAGGGCCTCAAAAGAAGATCAAGGCAGCATTTTAATACTACATCATTCCTACCTAATTCCCCACTCCTCTGAAATATGGACTCTGGCAGGGTAGTGATGGTTTCTCTCCAGTTCGTCGGTGTAGTGTTAGGACCTAGAATAGTACTTTCCTCGATAGTATTTCCTGGGTAACTGCTCAGTTAATACTTGTTGAAAGAAAGAATGTATATAATTTCTTCAAAAAAAATTGAATGAATACAAGGAGAAAATTTATAGATATGTTAAGAAACCCATTGAAAGATCTCTAATAAGCTCAGGTTTTTGAAAGATGGTGGCCAGATTCAAAAGTGGAGTTTTCCAGGCACCTGTTGTCCCAGCTACTCGGGAGGCTGAGGCAGGCGAATGGCGTGAACCCGGGAGGCAGAGCTTGCAGTGAGCCGAGATCGCGCCACTGCACTCCAGACTGGGCGACAGAGCGAGACTCCGTCTCAAAAAAAAAAAAACAAGTGGAGTTTTCAATGTGGGAGAAAAGTTCATAACAAGCATATCCTTACATATCCTGAACCATACAAAAATGATGCTGGCAGCATTACATGAAGCAAGCAAAGGAAAAAGAGAAGCCCACTATTTGAGGAATAAAAAAATGATGTCATGCTCACATGTTAGAAATAAACTTCAGAACGATTCAATTCTGAATTGTCTCCATCCATATCCACGTGGGAAATATGATTTATTATGGACATCTAATTTTTGCTCCTCTAATTTTGCATCCATTCCTCCTTCCTTTGGTGTTAACAACAGCATCTTCGGGGGACCACTCATTCTCTCCTCTTCAGTCATGAGGCTCTACAGGTGACTTCAGCTCGTGCTCAGATCTGACCCATCACAATCAAGTGAATAGTCTGAGATCAGATTTATGATGCGGACTTAGCTGATGAGAATAAGCCCTGTAGTTCTGCTGGAACATTGGGAAAAAGAAGTCCTCTTTCTGCTGGAGCTTCAAGCTCATAGAATGAAGACAGCTTGCTGGGGACCATCTTGTAACCATCAAAGGCAAGCCCATGTGAGACTGAAGCCGGTAGAGAGGAAAACAGAACCAAAAGATGGAGACAGATGTTGGACAGTTTTCCTGGAGTACCTTAGGCTTTTATTTACATTAGTCCATAAAATCCTTTTGTTTCCTAGTTGGGGTTTGAAACTGGGTTTCTTTAGCTTTTAAATGAAAGGGGTTCTGCCTAATTCAAGACATGAATGGGCAAAGGTGAATAAGCAGCGTGTAGGTAGAATGCAGCCCCATACAGGTGAGATCACAGGTGGCATCGGCGAGGAAGGGGGAAGACAGTTGCTCTAAATGAGGTGACAACCTAAGTCCTCAAAGATTGCATCCCAGGATGCTAGAAAGAATGTCAGATGGTCTCAGAGCCAAAGTCAGTGATCCTAGAGAAGAGATCAAGATGTTGAGGAATGTAAGAACAAACATTGGCATGTTTTGCCCCATTTTTGTTGTTGTTGTTGTTGTTTGTTTTTTGAGATGGAGTCTCGCACTGTCGCTGGGGAGGGAGTGAGATGGTGCCATCTCGGCTCACTGCAACCTCCACCTCCTGGGTTCACGCGATTCTCCTGCCTCAGCCTCCTGAGTCGCTGGGACTACAGGGACACACTACCACACCCAGCTAATTTTTTGTATTTTTGGTAGAGACAGGTTTCAGATGGAGTTTCGCTCTTGTTGCCCAGGCTGGAGTGCAATGGTGCAATCTCAGCTCACTGCAACTTCCGCCTCCCAGGTTCAAGCAATTCTCTTGCCTCAGCCTTCTGAGTAGTTGGAATTACAGGCATGCACCACCACGCCCAGCTAATTTTGTATTTTTAGTAGAGATGGGGGTTTCTCCATGCCAGCCAGGCTGGTCTTGAACTCCTGACCTCAGGTGATCCACCTGCCTCAGCCTCCCAAAGTGCTGGGGTTACAGGCATGAACCACCACATCTGGCTGCGTCCCCATTTATAATAAACTGGAACCTGAACACTATAACACACCGAACTGAACTTTAATTCCATGGAGTTCCAACACAGCAAAGAGATTGTTTATGGACATTTGAGAAAAATGAATCACTTGCAGCTAACATATATACACACTTGCTAAACTCACAACTTTGCTTTAAAAGTAAAGTTTTGTGATTGGCAGATAATGAAATGCCTAAGATATAATAACTATAATAATGATAATAATGACAGGCCCCTTATGCATCTTATTCATAGCTCCGTCCCTTCACCTAGAACAGTGGCTAACACACAATAGGTGATCAATACATATTTCTCAAATAAATTAACAACAAAGCTCATATTTATTGAACACTATGTGCCAGAGAAAGACATGGAAATAAAATTTATTAAAATTACAGATAATGATTATAATAACAACACTTACAGAACAAACGATGTGGCAGGAATCAATTTAAAGTATTTTACATGTATTACATCTATTAACATCATTAAATGCTATAGACTGAATTGGATCTCCCTCAAAAAAAATCATACGTTGAAGCCTGAACCCTCAGTATCTTAGAACACAACTATATTTGGAGCTAGATAGGGCCTTTAAAGAGGTGATTAAGTTAAAATGAGGTCATTAGGGCAGGCTCTAATCTATGACTAGTATCCTTATAAGAAGAAGAGATTACGTCTGGGCATAGTGGCTCATGCCTGTAATCTCAGCACTGCGGGAGGCTGAGGCAGGAGGATCACTTGAGGTCAGGAATTTGAGACCAGCCAGGGCAACATAGAAAGATGCCTGTGTCTACGAAAAACATTTTTAAAAAGTTAGCCAGGTGTGGCTGTATGCACCTCTAGTCCCAGCTACTCAGGAGGCTGAAGTGGGAAGATTGCTTGAGCCTAGGAGTTCGAGGCTGCAATGAGCCATGATGGCCACTGCACCCCAGCCTGGGTGACAGAGTGAGATTCTGTCTCAAAGAAAAGAAACGAGATGATTAGGACACAGACACACACAGAAGGATGGCTATATGGGAACACAGGGAGAAGATGGCTATCCTTAAGCCAAGGAGGAAGGCCTTAGAAGAAACCAATTTTGCTGACACCTTGATCTAAGGCTTCTAGCCTCCAGAATTGTAAGGAGATAAATTTCTGTTTTGTAAGTTACTCAGTCTAGGCCACATGTGGTGGCTTACACCTGTAATCCTAGCACTTTGGGAGGCCAAGGTGGGTAGATCACTTGAGGTCAGGAGGTCGAGACCAGCTTGGCCAACATGGTAAAACCCTATCTCTACTAAAAAATACACAAATTAGCCTGATGTGGTGGCATGCACCTATAATTCCTGCTGCTAGGAAGGCTGAGGCAGGAGAATATCTTGAACCTGGGAGCGGAGGTTGCAGTGAGCCAAGATGGCACTCCAGCCTGGGAAACAGAGTGAGACTCTGTCTCAAAAAAAAAAAAAAAAAAAAGGGTTACTCAGTTTATGGCACTATGTTATGGCAACCCTAACAAACTAATCCATTAACTCTTGTAATAACCAGGTAGTCTGACTTCAGGGTTCATACTCCTAACCACCGTGTTACACTGGCTTGCACACAACAATGGCTAAAACGAAACCTTCTAGTGCCTCATGCCTTTGTCAGTTTCCTTCAGCATTTTGTTCCCACTTTTATTACTTATTCTTCTATGTCTTGCTTGTTTTACCCAGGTGCAGTGTGCTTGCCCTTGGTCTGTAGTACTTGGGAAGAGACCCACAGGTTGCTAACTGAGATCTCATAGAATCTCATGGGATCTACCATCCTTTTCCATACAGTACGATCATTTGGTCAACTAAATACCAGAGAGGTGTAAAGCAAAGATCGCTTATTCATTCAACAAACTGATTTGCTTAGTTCTTTTTATCTGCCAGACTGATCACACACTGAGGCTGGAGAAATGGATGAGCTGTCAGCTATGACATGCAGCTCTGCCATCTTCTTGCTGTGAAATGAAGGTGATATTCTTCTACAGAGGGCCATTGTGAGGATTATTAAATAAGATGGTTTATGCAAAGTGCTCAGCACAATGCTAGTGACCGAGATGGCCTTAACTTTCCTCTAGGCTTGACTTGGCTTTAGACAGACTTCTTTCTCACTTGGGGTCCTTCTCTTCCCTTTTTAGAGCATTTACTTTAGAAAATCATAATTGTGAGTTCTTTCTCTGCCCCTTTGAGATGTAAATCTTTTTATTTTTATTTTTGAGATGAGGTTTCACTCTTGTTGCCCATGCTGGAGTGCAGTGGTGTGATCTTGGCTCATCACAGCCTCTGCCTCCCGGGTTCAAGAGATTCTCCTGCCTCAGCTTCCCCGGTAGTTGGGATTGCAGGCACCCACCACCACGCCCGGCTAATTTTTTGTATTTTTAGTAGAGACAGGGTTTCATCATGTTGGCCAGGCTGGTCTTGAACCTCTGACCTCAGGTGATCCACCCACCTTGGCCTCTCAAAATGCTGGAATTAGAGGTGTGAGCCACTGTGCCCGACCATAAATCTTTTAGATCACACTGCTGCACTCGAGCCTGGGTGACAGAGCAAGACATCATCTCAAAAAAAAGAAAAAAAAAAAAAAAAACTCATATTGTTAATGAATTTGTGTTATGTAGCTCAATTATATTAATAACAATTGAATTTCAAATCAAAAAAATCCTCTTGCCAGTGGACAACCCAAGAATGTCTTTCTCTAGGACCTGGTAACCATCCTTTTGAAATGTAATTATCATGGAAGAGAATCCCTCTACCTATGGGAGGGTAGGAGCCTAACTTTCAGTGGGCACCTTGCTCTGTGTTGTAAAATTTCTTCCTGTCGAGAAGATGCAAGAAAGCTTGTTTTCCTTTGGGTAAGGCCAATTAGCAAGCACAGGTCACCTATGGTCTGACTCACCCTGGCTCTTAAAAACTCCCCCACCTTCAAAAGAAGACATTCACGCAGCCAACAAACATGAAAAAAAAAAAAAAGCTCAACATTAATCATCATTAGAGAAATGCAAATCAAAACCACAATAAGATACCATCTTATGCCAGTTAGAATGGCCATTAATAAAAAGTCAAGAAACAACAGATGGTTGCAGAGAAACAGGAACACTTTTACACTGTTGGTAGGAATGTAAATTAGTTCAACCATTGTGGAAGATGGTATGGTGTTTCCTCAAAGATCTTGAACCAGAAATACCATCTGACCCAACAATTCCATTACTGGGTATATACCCAAAGGAATAGAAATCATTCTATTACAAAATACATGCATGCGTATGTTCATTGCAGCACTATTCACAATAGTAAAGACATGGAATCAACCCAGATGCTCATCAACAATAGACCAGATAAAGAAAATGTGGTACATATATACCATGGAATACAATGCAGCCATAAAAAGGAACGAGATCATGTCCTTTGCAGGGACATGGTTGGAGCTGGAAACCATTATCCTCAGCAAACTAATGCAGCAACAGAAAACAAACACTGCATGTTCTCACTTGTAAGTGGGGGTTGAACAATGAGAACATATGAACACAGGGAGGGGAACAACACACACTGGGGCCTGTTGGGGGGTGGGGTATGGGGAGGGAGAGCATTAGGAAAAATAGCTAATACATGCAGGGCTTAATACCTAGGTGATGGGTTGATAGGTGCAGCAAACCACTATGGCACATGTTTACATGTGTAACAAACTGGTACATCCTGCACATGTACCCCAGAACCTAGAACAAAACAAAACAAAACAACCTCTTCTACCCTTTGTTTCAGTGCAGTTGACTTCAGATTGAGTTCTGGCCTCTCTTCCCAATTGCAATAGCCTTGACTAAAGCCTGCCTTGGTTTTTTTTTTTTTCCCCAAAATATTGATATACCTAGTTGAATTTCTTCTTTTCTGTTTTGTTCCAGTTTTCTAGAACAGGCACTGCAAATGAATTACTTGGAAAATATCACACAGTTAATATCGACCATAGAAGCCATGTTGCATGTCAATAACAGTGCAGATGCTTCTGAAAAGCCAGGTGTTTCCCCATCCACATTTTATTTATTTTATTATTATTATTTTAAATTTGTTTTTCCACAAGTTATTGGGGTACAGGTGGTATTCATTACATGAGTAAGTTCTTTGGTGGAGATTTGTGAGAAGCTGGTGCACCCATCATCCGAGCAATATACACTGCTCCATATTTATTGTCTTTTATCCCCCATTCCCCTCCCACTCTTTCCCTCAACTCCCCAAAGTCCACTGTATCATTTTTCTGCCTTTGTGTCCTCATAGCTTAGCTCCCACATATCAGTGAGAACATATGAATATTTGGTTTTCCATTTCTAGTTACTGCCTTGCTGTTGAACTTTACTCAGTGCACTTTTAAATTTTGACACCAGGTACACAGTAAGTGTTCAATGAATGTTATGCAGTAAGTCTATTATTATGCTGCACTTTCTGACCTTAAGAACCTCCTATGGTCTTCTGGTGAACAGTGTGTGATGTGACCAAGGTAGGGCCTGACACCAAGTTAGGGCTCATTAATGGCTAATCACCTCTGATTTCTTCATTATTGTGTGCAGGATGTGTGTAAATCATGAGCATGTAGAGGTGCATAAGAAGTAATCACTGCCCCCTCATGACCTTATAGTCACAAAGACTGTCACATAACAGTCATTCTCTGATCATGTGGCAAGATTTTAGAAGAGGTTGTGCAATCAGCTAGGGAGTACACAGGCAGTGACAAATCTCAGCCTGGTGACTGGGGAAGACTTCATTTTACCAAAGAGGGACCAGCAGGAAGAGGAAGAGGGAAGACACAGAGTCAGAAAAGCATGTGGCATCTTGGGAAGCAGGGAGCTGTTTCCTGTAGCTGGGGTTCAGTGTATAGAATTTGGACTGGGGGCCAGGCGTGGTAGCTCATGCCTGTAATCCCAGCACTTTGGGAAGCCAAGGCAGGTAGGTCACCTGAGGTCAAGAGTTGAAGACCAGCCTGGCCAACATGGCGAAACCCCCGTCTCTACTAAAAACACAAAAATTAGCCGGGCATGGGAGGTGCCTGTAATCCCAGCTACTCGGGAGGCTGAGGCAGGAGAATCACTTGAACCCAGGAGGCAGAGGTTGCAGTGAGCCAAGATCACGAGACTCCGTCTCAAAAACAAACAAAAATTGGATCAGGGAAGTGGGAAGAGATGAAGCTGGAAACATAAATTGGAGCCTGATTGGTGAGGTCATTTTATGGCCACAGCATTCGCAGTTGATAAGCAGGCATGTTGCATGGAAGGCTTTTAAGTAATAGGTGCTATAGCCAGTGTTTGATTTAAAGAGGTCAATGCTGATAGTGTGTAGGTTAGATTGAAACGTACAGGGTTTTCATCAGGAACAGGAAGGTTAGCCAGGGGGGCTATTGGAATTGTTTGGATAAATGATGACACAGGACTCAACAGTGGCCGTGGAGGTGGAGAGGTGGGGAGGGCTGTGGGGAATTTGTAAGAGATTGGCAGAGAAGAAAGCGGAGTGTAAGGTAGAGGAAGGGATCATGCGAGGTTGGAAAATGGCATAGATCACAGTAACATTAACCAGAGCAGACAGCGCAGGAGGAGAGGCTGCATTGGAGGCAGAAGGGAGGCAGGGAGAGAGATGATGGATTCAGCTTTGGACTTACTGCATTTGTGGGGTTTGCGGTATATCAGGGTGGAGTTGACAATTAGACCTTTACATTTGAGTCTGGAGCCTAAGAGAGAGTTTAGAGATAAAGGCCTGGGATTGCTTGGCATTCAGGTTACCACTGAAATTCCAGGCATGATTGAGTTCTCCAGGGAGAGTATGATGAGAATAAAAGAAAAGAAAATATAAAGGGGCTAAGATAGGTGGATACAAAGAATCTAAGTTTATGAGTCTATGTCCCCATAATTGGAAGCACTACTAATAAGAACTACTCTTCCAAAAGAAATTGACACACTTAAATGGGACCAAAAGAGACCACGACCTTTTAGGCAGCCCTGTTAGACTACAAACTCCATGAGGTCAGCCAGCACGTCTGTGTTATGAATGAATGAGCGTTCATTGTAGTTGGCATACAGAAGACCAAGAGACACCTGAAGGCTGTCCTAAAAGATTTGAAGAGCCAAGTGGACACCACAAGCGTCTTACTGGTTGAAGTTCACAATTATGGCGTGGACATTACAAAAAAAGTAAATTTTTTTTTTTTACTTTGAAGAGGAACCTCTACTTTACTTTTCACATATTCATTCTACCTTCTTTTTTAGTGACAGAGTCATAATTGCTTGGGGAAGGAGGAGCAAAGAGAACATTTCTCAGCCTCCCTGGCAGTCAGTTGTGGCCATGAGACTAAGCTGTGGCCAATTAGATAAAAGCAGAAGGAAACCGGTTCAGCAGAAAAACAGGCCTATATTTGTCTTTTCCCCCACCCCACCCCCACAGTTCCTGCAACCTAGAATGTGGAGGTGGGGGTAGGGGTGGTCCTACCCCCTGTTACATCAAAGAAGAACTTTCTGAAAAATGGAGGATTGAGGGCCGGGCGCAGTGGCTCACGCCTGTAATCCCAGCACTTTGGGAGGCCGAGGTGGGTGGATTGCCTGAGGTCAGGAGCTCGAGAGCAGCCTGACCAATATGGTGAAACCCAGTCTCTATTAAAAATACAAAAATTAGCCAGGTGTGGTGGCATGTGCCTGTAGTCCCAGCTATTCAGGAGGCTGAGGTAGGAGAATTGCTTGAACCTGGGAGGCAGAGGTTGCAGTAAGCTGAAGTCGTGCCACTGCACTCCAGCCTGGGCAACAGAGAGACATTTCATCTCAAAAATAAATAAATAAATAGGTAAGTAAATAAATAAATAAAGGATTGAACAGTGAGTCATGAGTTTGATGTCCCCAGAGGCCATTAAGCCTGAGGCTGGGGTGGTCTTCAGGGATGCCAAAGAAAGGATTCCCTATTGCCTGAGGGTTGGAGGTAAGCCCCTCTGAGATCCTTTCTGCCCTGAATTGAGACCTAACTTGCAGGCTTAATGGAAAAAACTTGTATATCAGAATGAAGTTCATCAACATTCAAATACCAGGTTGGTGGCTTTTTAGCTGTGTAATCTTGGACAAATTATTCACTCTTCCTGATTCCAAGTCTTCATTAATACCATGGGCTTATGATGCCTATAGTAAAGGTTAGGATTAGGGTTTGCTACTTATCATAGAAAAGCTCAGATACTACTGACTTGAATGAAATAGAAATGCAGTTTTTATTTCTCCCAGAAACGTAGTGTGTAGGTAGGGATTCTAGGGCTAGTGTGCAAGTTTCTTTTATTTTTCTGCCCCACCATCCTCATGTTCATCCATCCTCATGTTCACTTCAAGATTCAAGCTACCTTCAAGGACCACCCCTACCCCCACCTCCACATTCTAAGTTGCAGGAACTGTGGGGGTGGGGTGGGGGAAAAGACAAATATAGGCCTGTTTTCCTGCTGAACCAGTTTCCTTCTGCTTTTATCTAATTGGCCACAGCTTAGTCTCATGGCCACAACTGACTGCCAGGGAGGCCGAGAAATGTTCTCTTTGCTCCTCCTTCCCCAAGCAATTATGATTCTGTCACTAAAAAAGAAGGTAGAATGGATATATGGAAAGTAAACTAGAGGTTCCTCTTCAAAGACTTTCCTCCCAGTCTAATTAGGAATAAATAGTAACTTCTCTTAAAAGCAAAATTTATTCAAAGACCTGTGCTAATATTCTTAAATATCTGCTAGCCATAATAAAGAAATTGATGTACTTTATGTTCTTAGCTCCAACAATTTAGCCTAAATATTTGCCCTGGCATGCTTATACTAGTCCAAGCAAGCATTAAGTCATAGCCTTTTCCTCTTCCTTATCTGAAGGTGTTTTTTTCCCTTTCTCAGCATTCCACAAGTTACTTCCTCCTTCCTTTGTTCTCCTCTGCCTTTGCCTCTTTTAAAAAGTTCTAAGTTGCTAGCCAATCAAGGCAAATACAGAATATGAGGTCCCATTCCAGCCAATGGAAACTGGACACAGCAGTAAGGTGGAAGCGTCAGGTTATAAATGACCCTGTCTCCTTTGTTCAGTGTACTTTCATGGCAAAACTGCTGGCGAGTGTACCCTTTCTGCAGAAAGTATAAAAATAGCCTTGCCGAGAAAATTAAATTTATGTTCAAGTGCTATTTCTTTATGGTACTGAAGAACAAGCATTTCAAACAGATATCATGGCACAATTGCCACTGTCTGCTCCTCTCCCTGGCAGAGTTCCATGTGGGTGAAAGAGATAATCCAGTATATATCAAATGCCTGAGCATAGTAGATGCTCATTAAATTGTCATTCTATTCTTATTCTACAGTAATTTGCAAGCAGATGGAACTTCAATATGGCAATAGAGAAAGAATCAATTAGACCACAGTCTCCTCGGAAGACTTTCTATAGGTAAGATAGAAAAAAAGAATTGTAGTTTCCATTAATTGGCAACAGTAGGAAAAGTATTACAAATAGGGGAAAATAGGAGGATAATTGTAAATTATCCTCATTTGCTGAGGTTATGTGCCAGCCACTGTGCTTAGTGCTTGGCCAGTGTTGTTCTCATTGAATTCTAATAACCACCTTATGAGATAAATGCTATATTTGACCCTGTTTTACAAAGGAAGAAAATGAGACTTTGAGCAGTTCACTGACTTGCCTGTGGTCAGGTAACTACTAAATGTTCAATCCAGAATTCATACTCAAAGATGTCAGGTTTTGAAGCCTGTAGTTCTAACCATGAGGCTGTATTACCAGCACCATTCATTTATTCCTGCAAGCATTCATTCATACAATGCATATTTATTGAATTTCTACTCTATGCCAGGCATTGTTTGGAGCCTTTGGATACAAAGGGGAACAATACAGATAGGGTGTCTGTTTGAACAAATTTATATGCTGGTGGTGGAAATAAGTAAGTATAAATAAGTAAGTAGAGCCCTAAGTGAACAAAATAATAGAGGAAATAGAACAAATTGAAGACTTGGCTGGTGGGAGAGTCTACTTTCAACAGGGTGGTCCAGGAAGGCTTTTCTGAGCTGGGGACTGAATGGTAAGAACCAAACAAGTGGCCAGGCACAGTGGCTCATGCCTGTAATCCCAGCACTTTGGGAAGCTGAGGCAGGCGGATCACCTGAGGTCAGAAGTTCAAGACCAGCCTGGCCAACATGGTGAAATCCGTCTCTACGACAAATACAAAAAGTAGCCGAGCATGGTGGTGGGTGCCTGTAATCCCAGCTACTCAGGAGGGTGAAGCAGGAAAATAGTCTGAACCCAGGAGGCAGAGGTTGCAGTGAGCCAAGATCACAAGATCATGCCACTGCACTGCAGCCTGGGTGACAGAGCTAAATTCCTCTAAAAAAAAAAAAAAAGAACCAAGCAAGTAATGATTTAGGTCAGGGAGATTCAGACAGAGGGAATGCCGTGTCCCAAAGTTATGTACCTGGCTTGTTTGAGGAAGGAAAGGAAGACAGCTCTGCCTGGGGCAGGAGAAGGAGCACCTGTGATCGCAGAGCCTTAGCCATTGCAGAAAGAAAGATTCAAGACTCTTCTGATTAGATTCTTTCTGGAAACAGGGTGCTGGAGAAAAGGACAAGGCACTGTTTTTCTCTTGCGTTTTTAGAGTATTCTCCCTTATCTGTGGTGAATTCATTCTAAGACCCTCAGCGGATGCCTGAAACTGCTGATAATACTGAGCCCTATACATACTGTCCTATGTTTTTCCTGTATAGTCATACTTTTGACAAAGTTTTATATATAAACTAGGCACAGTAAGACATTAACAGCAATAACTAATAATTATTAGGAGTGAAGCAAAAATTAAGTAAAATAGGATTACTTGAACACAAACACTATAAAACTGACTGTCTCGGAAAAAACAAAAACAACAAAAAACAAATTGTATATTTCTGAAATTTTCCATTTAATATTTTCAAATCGAAGTTGAGTGAGGGTAACTAAAAACCTCAAAAATCAAAACTACGGATGGATAAGGGGAGACTGCTGTATTTATAATTTTTTTCTTAATTTTTTTAGTGTTGGGCATATCAACCCATGAGACAAGGAGAGTGACATTTCGTTCTGTTTAGGAGTCCATCTGATTGCATGTGGCCCTATCTGGTTCACCTCATTAGTGAGAGAGAAGCATGACTATTTCGGGGTGGCCTTTTCCTCTTTCCAGGTTAAACAAGTGTTTGTGGTTGCTATGGAGCATGTGAGAATGATGGAAGGAGGTCAGCAGGCACTACTGACGATTGAGCACACCCTGCATGCACGGTCCCATGCAGGATGAAGCTGTCCCTGGTCAGTGAGCTGCAGAACCACAGCTCCTGCGGAATGGGTGAAAGCTGAGCGCATCATGTGGAGCTGTCCAAGGTACACCACCAGCATGTGGCTACTTCAGCATCTTACCCTTGAGGAGTAGGCTCTGAAGTTCAAGAAACACAGGGTCAAGGTTTTGCTTAGCAGACTGGCCTTAGACCCTTGGGCACCCCCCAGAGTCTGGAGCCCCGGACCAGAGTGTCTGGTGGGAGAGCAATGAGGCCCAGGAAGGGAGCCTAAAAATGTCCCTTGGAAGACCTGCAACGAGACCATCTCTACTGCATTTTATGTAGTCCTGGGTCATGACAGTTGAAAGGTTGCAGAGACAATTGAGAAGAAAAAGTGGGCAAGACTGAAGAATGTGAGAGGTATCAGTCCTGTATGCCGGAAAGGGTAAAGGGACAGAAGTCAGCTGTTCAGGAAGAGGAGCTGACTTCGGACTTCAGTTTAGAGTCCTGGCAAAGCACCCAGGTAACATGATGAATTTTGGAAATGAAGCAGGGCTTATAAATGCAGCTTTAGGAATCTCCTGGTGAAAATTTCAGGTCAATAGTAAATGTTTTTGCAGTCTAGTGAGCCACAGGAGACAATTAAATCAGGTCTCTAAGGTGGTGACCTACTAACCCACACCTCATGCCAGCCTTAAAAACTGTCTGAACAGGGCTAGGCTGGGGCAATGGGAGCTGCTGCTTTGGGGTTGGGAATGTAGGGGCTGTGAAGGGGCTGTGAAGGGGCTTGGCTCTCTGAGAGATGCGAGAAAGTCACATCCTCCTCTTTGTGCCACCTCCTGTGCCACTGACCCCTCCATCTTTTAGCAACCCATTTTTCTTAAGTACTGAATGATGGAAGACAGACAATTAAGCCAGAGCCCAAGTACTTCATCTGCTGTTAGTTTCCTTAATTGTATTTCCTACACATTCTTTATAAATAGATTTAAGCAAGACACTATGTTCTTTAAATTGTGCATTTTTGTTGCTATGGAAACGGTTGCTTTTATTTCCACCCCCCACACCCCAGCCTAGCCATAAAGTGGAAGTTAGCACCTGTTTTTCTAGACAGGTGAATTATCTACTAATCCTTGTCTTTTAAGGAAGTCTTAATGAGCGGGTCAGAATAACCTGCTGATGGTGTCACTTCAAGAGAAGCATCCAGTGAGCAGCTGTGATTTTCAGAAGACAAAATCCATTATTGCTAACCTTTCATATAAGCGACTCATAGATTCATAGACTGTAGGAACTGGAGAGGAATCTCTAAAGAGATAATTCTTATAACAACAATTTGGAATCACCTTATAGTATGCATTCAGTGTGTTAATTAGTTTCTAAAGGAACTCTGAAATCAAATCATTTGTTTGAAAACATTTATTGAGCATTAGTCCTGAGCTGGAGTAGACACAGGTAATCATCCTGGAACATTGCATTGTGCCTGTCACATGAAAGAGACTCAGCAACTATTTCTCTGTGAATGAATAAAGCTGCCCCCTCCTCCAGGCCGGTGGGAGAGATGGACATTTTACAGGTTATAATGTTCTATGCCATGTGCATGGATATGGCATAGGAGCATACAACAGGTCACATCTCTGACTCCTCTGTTTTTTTGCAAGGGGTGAGGAAATTAAAAGTAGAAGATTGGTTGGGCACGGTGGCTCACGCCTGTAATCCCAGCACTTTGGGAGGCTGATGTGGGCAGATCACCTGAGGTCAGGAGTTCAAGACTAGCCTGGCCAACATAGTGAAACCCTGTCTCTACAAAAATACAAAAAAAAAAAAATTAGCCAGGCATGGTGTGTGTGTGTGTGGGGGGGGGGGCTCCTGTAATCCAAGCTACTTGGGAGGCTGAGGTGGAAGAATCGCTTGAACCTGGGTGGCCGAGGTTGCAGTGAGCCGAGATTGCACCACTGCACTCCAGCCTGGGTGACAGAGCGAGACTCCATCTAAAAAAAAAAAAAAAAAAAAAAAGTGGAGGATTAGAAGAGAAGATATTTGTCAAAATCTTGAGGCTAGTCAGTGTCAGAACCAAGTCTAGGACCCAGGCTTCCTGAATCCCAGTCTGATAGCATTTTTCTACATCACATGGACTTTAAAACAGTGCTTCTGATACATCAATGGCCACAGGGTTGACCTGGGGCTATGGACTGACTCTTTGTGGAAAGGAAAGGATCAAAGCAGCTTCAGGGTCTGGCTAGCAGAACTCATGGGCAGCCCCTTCAGGGGACAACTGTCAGGGTGAACGTTTCCATTTTAAGACCTATGTCGCTCTACTGAAGAGACAGTTTTCCAGGGAAGAGAGCCTCACTGACCTAGCTGAGGTCCAGGGCTGACTCCTCACCCAGGGGAAGTTTGGGAACTCTGAAGAACAGTTCAATGCATAGTGCATCCATTGCGGCAGCATAGTTCTAAACGTGAAGCAGAGATGCTTTCACCAGAAGAAGCAGGAATGCATGCCAGACTGTCAGGAGAAACGGGTGTCCAATGAAGAATTTCTCCAGCTAAATGCCCATACATCCACATTCAATTAGCAAGCAGCCCTATGTCTCACCTTATCCATTGCCAACTTCTTGGTCCAGGCTAGCTGCCGTGGATCACCGCCCTGCTCCCAGTTATCTGCCTGCTCCACGTTGCCCCCTGCAGTCTGTTCTGCACACAGCAGTTTGAGAGAGCCCTTTAAAGCACAAGTCAGATGAAGTTACACCTTTACTCACAACCCCTCCGCAGGACTTCTATCATCCTGGCAATTAAATCCAAATGCAGAGTCCACACATTGCTCTGCAAGGAGCTACCTGCCTTCTGCTTAATCTCTCTGCCCTCCTCTTATGCCGTTCTCTCCGTGGCTGTCTGTACTCCAGCCCCACTGTACTTCTTCCTATTTCCTGCACCTGCCAAAATGTTCTCATCTCAGGGTCTTTGCATTTGCTCTTCCTTCTGCCTCCTAGTTGCACTGTTTATTCCCTTACTTAATTCGAATCTCTGTTCCTATTCCATCTTCTCAAAGAGAGCTTCCATTTCATGTAACCTGAAAAAGCTGCCTGCCAGCCTGGACATTCTTTAGCCTCTTAGATGTATTATTTACGGAAATATATATTCGTTCTGTGTTTCTTTTCTCACTAGAATGTAAGCTACACAGGGTTTCTTTTGTAGCTCAAGAGCCCAGGAAGGAGTTGGCACTAGTAGATATTGTGAGAAGAATGAGTGAGCATACATCTATGTTTAACACACACACACGCACACACGCACACACGCACACACACACACACACAGATCTTTTTTCCTATGATTTCAGGTGGTCCAAATAATTATCTTACTCCAAGTAAAACTAAAGTCCTGGCTAGGTGCTTGCAGGTCCTCTGAAGCTTGGGGGTCCACGCATCTTAGGTTAGAAACCTCTGCTATGATCCAAGTATCTCCAGTGCTGAGCGAAAGGGGTCCCAGTGATTCAGGAACTCCCACCACACTCTTCTTCCTCCCCAAGCTGGCTTTTCAAAGGGCCATTCCATTTTCTACCCTTGAGTGACGGTGACACAACTGGAATTACAGAAGAATTACCATATTAGGTTGGTGCAAAAGTAATAGAAGATTTTGCCATTAAAATCGATGGCAAAATCACAATTACTTTTGCACCAACCCAATAAAAATAACAAAAATTAACACCTGTCCAAGGCACATAGTATAGCATGTTAATTACAAGGAGCCTAGAATATCATTTGTTAAATACAAGGGCAGGACAAAATTTCAATTCAATTCAATAAATATTTATCGAGCACTCACCGTGTGTCAGCCCATCTGCTAGGTGCCGGGAGAATGGCAGCAAAGAACAGTAGCACTTACTCAGGGGGCTTACATTCAGGAGGGAGTGGGCAGACAATGCAATAGAACTGAATATGCAATAACATATTCAGGTCTGCTGAAGCATAAATAATAAGGTGACCAAGACAACAGAGAAAAATAAAATCAGGGAAGGGGAACCAGCAATGTCATTGATGGAGAGTGTGCAATGATAAATAAGGATTTTAGGGAAGACCTTGCTACTAGAACAAAGGGTTGAAGGAAGTGTGGGAGGATGTGAAGATAATCTTGAGAAAAGCATTCCAGAAAGAAGAAAGAACAAATGCAAAGGCCCTGAGGTGGGTGTCAGATTTGCCATAGCTAGGAGGTACCTGTGGCAGGGATGGAGGGAGCAGTGAGAGACGAGAAGGAAATATGGTCAGACAAGAAAATGTATGGCTTTGGGTGCCTTTGCAAGGACTTTAGGTTTTTTTGTTTGTTTTTGTTTGTTTGTTTTGTTTAGACGGAATCTTGTTCTGTCGCCCAGGCTGGAGTGCAATGGTGCGATCTTGGCTCACTGCAACCTTTGCCTCCTGGGTTCAAGCAATTCTCCTCCCTCAGTCTCCAGAGTAGTTGGGACTACAGGCACACACCACCATGCCTGGCTAGTTTTTTGTATTTCTACTAGAGATGGGGTTTCACCATATTGGTCAGGCTGGTCTTGAACTCCTGGCCTCATGATCCGCCCGCCTTGGCCTTCCAAAGTGCTGGGATTACAGGTGTGAGCCGCCGCGCCTGGCCAGGACTTTAGTTTTACTTGGAGTAAGAGAATTCTTTGGACTTCTATGAGCAGAGGCACAACATGTTCTGACTTGTGTTTTAACAGCAGCACCTGGCTGATGTGTTGAGAGTAAACTGTAGAGAGCAAGCAGGGAAACAGAGAGATCATTAGGAAGATCAATCATCATCAAACAAACAAAATCCACCTTTATTCTCTTTCCTGCTCTGGTGGGTCTCCCTTGTAGTCAATATCCTGGGAACTCAGAAAGATTTCATTACTGTGGATGAATAAGTTTAGCCTGGGGAAAGAGTTGCCGTTCCCTCTGGGTATGCCCCAAACTTTCCATACAGAGGAAATCAAGACCTGTGTGTTTGTTCCTTCCAGGTGGGCGGTCCCCTGGAGAGCCCGCTTTGTTGGAAGATGTAGAATATTCATGTAGGTATACAGCTGGCAAGAGGCTGGGTGATGGGGAAAATGATAAGAAAGGGCGCTTAAATCAGGAGCCATCTCACAAGTGGAAATTAGTTAAATTCAGTCAATCGCTGACTGATGTTATGTTATGGAACTCAAATGCTCTGAGGCCCAGTCAATCGAAACCCTGTTTTGAAAATGAGCCAGTTATGGATGGATCTGCTGTTCTATTATTAAAAGAAATGGATCTGTTCAGAGAGCAACATACGTAACACTAAGAGCCCGCTTGGTGGATGAATGCACTTGGTTTTTCTTTATTGCCTAAGACCTGGGATTAAGTTCTGGAGAAAGTCAGAGACCTGCAGAATTTTTACTGACAAGGCATCCGAGGTATCACGTGATCACCTTCATTTACTAATCCTAAAATTGAGGCTCAGAGAGGACCAATAAATTGCTGTGGTGAACCCCCTCCAGATTTTGGTGGCTTCCTGCAATAAAGTGTTATTTCTTGCTCTCATCACAGACCAGTGTGGCTAGGCAGGGGCTCTGTTCCACAGAGTCCCTCAGGAACCCAGACTCTTTCTACTATACCTCCTGGCTCCTCCCATCTGCAAGTCCTCAGAGACATCTCAGTTTAGCTGTAGAAAAAGTGTAAGGATCATGAGAGGTTTGTGTGGGTCAGACTTAGAAGTGGCACGTATCAGCGAGGCGTGGTGGCTCATGCCTGTAATCCCAGCACTTTGGGAGGCTGGGGTGGATGGATCGCCTGAGGTCAGGAGTTCAAGACCAGCTTGGCCAACATAGTGAAACCCCATCTCTACTAAAAATACAAAAAAATTAGCCAGACGTGGTGGCAGGCACCTGTAATACCAGCTACTCAGGAGGCTGAGGCAGGAGAATCACTTGAACCTGGGAGGCAGAGGTTGCAGTGAGCTGAGATCACACCATTGTACTCTAGCCTGGGAGATGAGAGCAACACTCCGTGTCACAAAAAAAAAAAAAAAAGAGAGAGAGAGAAGTGGCATGTATCATTTCTGCTCACATGCTGCTGGCAGAACTCAGTGGCGTGGCCACAACAGGAAAATATAGTCTAGCTGTGTGTCCCTGAAGAGCACGTGGATATTGGTGAGCACTGGCCATACCCACCAGAATCGGTGAGTACTACGCAATAAGTGATGGTGCCAGGCCAGAGAAATGCCACAATGGACAAGAGGGGATATGCCCAAAGCTTCTTTTGATTCTGTCCTTTCTTCCCTTTTCCCTTTCCCCCTCCCTCCCTCCCTCTCTCCTTCCTTCCTGTCTGTCTCCGTCTATCCTTTCCTTCTTCCCCACTCCTTCTGCTTATCACCCCCTTTCTTTTCACAGATATCTGGTGAGCATCTACTAGATGCCAGGGTTGGGGAGAGTCAAGTTGAAGCAAGCATGAACCCTCAAAGACCTACCATTTCAAGGCAAGAAGTAGACACAAATACAGTTATGCACAGCCTAATAATATTTCTTCAATGACAGGCTGTGTATCTTGATCCCATAAGATCATAGTAGTGTGTTTTTACTATCCCTTTTCTATGTTTAGATATATCTAGATACACAAGTACTTACCATCATCTTACAACTGCCTACAGCTTTCAGAGCAGTCACATGCTCTGCAGGTTTGTAGCCTAGGAGCAATAGGCTACACCATATAGCTTCGATGTATATAGGCCAGACCATTTAGGGTTTGTGGAAGTGTACTTTATGAAGCTCGCACAATGATGAAATCTCCTAACGACGCATTTCTCAGAGTGTATCCCCATCGTTAAGGGATGCATGACTGTTCTTAGAGCGGAGGTGGAAGTGACAGATGCCACAGGGTGGCTAGGGTGCTCTGGAGAGAGCTGGAGGTGAGGAACAGGAGAGAATGGGTGGACTTCCAATGGCGTCGTTCCCTAACTGTGCCTTCTGGACCTGCATAACCTCTCTGAGCTTATTTCCAAACCTGTGCAATACAGGCAGCGATATCCTTCAGGCGGTGGTGGGATGGAATGAGCATTTCTGAAGAGGCTGCTATGGTGTGTTGTTATGCTCCATGCATGTTGGTCCTCTTTTCTTTGGCCAGGAGGAGGGGGAGATAACTTCCTCCCGTTGAAGCAGAGAAGGCTGATGATGCAGGTGGCATCTGAGCTGGATCTTGAAAGATCAGCTCTTTGCTGTACTGGGATATCTAAGGGTCAGCTCTGGGCTGATTGAAAAATTCTGTATCCACATGACAGTGGCTTGGACCATGGCATGCTAATTTCCTATTGCTGCTGTAACAAGTTGCCATGAATTTAGTGGCTTAAATAATACAAATGGATTCTCTTTCAATTCTGGGGGTCAGAAGTCTGAAATGGGTTTTGCTGAGCTTACACATTAGCAGGACTGTGTTCCTTCTGGACACTCTGGAGGAGAATCCAGTCCCTTGCCCTTTCCAGCTTCTGGACGCCACCTGAATTTCTTGGCTCCTAATCCAGCCTCGAAACCAGCAGCATAGCCTTGCAATTCTGTCTGACTCTGACCCTCCTGCCTTCCTCTTACAAGGACCCTTGTGATTGTGTTGGGTCTACCTGGATCACCCAGGGTCATCTCATCTCTGTGATGTAAGGTAGCATATTTACAGGTTCTGGGGAGCAGAACGTGGACTTCTGGTCGGGTATGGGAGGGCGGTGTTATTCCTTCTACTACACATGGCGAATCTGATTTTCACAGAGTTTTCACTCTATTAAATGACTTGTGCTGACTTGGGTACTGGGAAGAGTATTTCATGCCTTCCTCAGTACTGAAGAATCTGTACTGGGTACCACTTCAATGCCACGCAATACAAGTTTACTCCTCTAATTTCCTAGGTGCAGGATGGGGAGAGAGAGGCATACAGCTGATGTCTCGCCACCTGCTAATCATCCCTCCCCCAATTAGCTAATCCTGGAAATCCCACACTGTAGATATTTATTTCTTTAATATAAGCCTTTGATTCTTTCAAACAAACGTGTGAAAAAAATAAAAGAAATGGGGAGGGAGAAAGAGAGTAACATTATTTGTTGTTATCAGTTGTTTGAATTTCAGTATGAATTAATTTTTGATTATTTTTGTTGTTGAGAACAAATTTAATGGAGATAAGAAGAAAATAAAAGGACCTTTAGTGTTTAGTTGTGTAGAAGGAATGGAATCCATCAGACAGTGTTTTGGAGGTGGGTTTGGGTGGAGGCAGGAGCTGGAGAATGTGATGCTGGTGGCTAAAGATCAAGTAGCTCTTTCAAATGTGGTCTCTACCAACCAGTCTTGGGCTCTGGCTTTTCTGGGCTGTTTTGACTGGAATTTCTCACTAAGAAATCTCACGCAGAGTCAATAAGTTTATCCAGAGTCTGCCCTTTGAACGTGTAAGGTGCCTCTTCTCTGCTGCTATGACCGTCACCATTGGAAGCCCTCTAGTGGACAGGATCTTAACAACTCGAAACATGCACCTGTGTCTTGGGAGCCATACTCAGGTTGAAAGGGATCTGGAGGGGAGAACCCTCGGGTGTGACCCCTTCCCCTAATATGATTACCCAGGCAAAGGGACCCAAGCCACCTCTCTGCACTCCGCAGATCTCCATGATTCTGCCATCCTTTTTGGCACAACCCCAGGGTTGCATTAATGGAAACAGGACACTTATTATTGAGCTGGTTTTGCAGGGCTAGAGCAATGGAGAACTGCAAGCTGGAAAATACATTGGATTAAGGACAGCATAGTCTTTCGTCAGCACAAAAAGGAGCCATAGCTCAATATAAACTTTCTGCTTCCGTGGAGTTAGCCCTTAGTGTTCCATGTGAGGTGAGCAGGGCATGCCTTTGGGTGACCAGCAGAAAGTGGCCTAAAAAAGAGAGGTTATCACTGATTCAGCTCCAGACCCCAAAATATGACATCAGGGAACTGTATTAGATGGCTCAGGCTGCCATAACACAATACTAGACTGGGAGGCTTAAACAACAAAAATTAATTTTGTCGAAGTTCTGGAGGCTAGGAGTCCAAGTTCAAGGCGTGGTGGCGTGGGTTTCTCCTGAAGCTTTTTCCCATGCCTTGCAGATGGGCACCTTCTCACTGTGTCCTCACATGGCCTTTCCTCTCCGTGCAGGCACTCCTGGTGTCTCTCTCTTCTTATAAGGACACCAGTCCTATTGAATCAGAGCCTCACTCTTATGACCTAATTTAACCCTAACTACCTCCTAAAGACCTTATTTCCAAATACAGTCACAATGGAGTTAGAAGTCCAATGTGAAAACATAAATTTCAAGGAGGATACACAATTCAATCTAATAACACAGATGGTATTTCTTGGGGAAAACACATATAACTTGTAGGACAAATGTCTATTCGGGGAAAAAAAAACAGCTACTGAAGACAAATTTCATTCTGGAAAAAATATCCTATGGAAACATATACTTTCCAGCAAAAACACACTGGAAAACATACACATCGGAAATTTTTTTTATTAAAAATCCCCCCTCCCAAGGAAAAAATATTCTCTGGGGAGAATTTTTGTTATGAAAATGTTCACTGTGAAAATATTTAATAGGAAAAGTATCCATTGGAAAAATCATTGCCAAAAAAGCGAGGGAGTGTGATGACATACTGGAGAAATATTCTTTCTAGGAAAAACGGCTTTCAGGAAAAATTTTACTAGGAGAAATGACGACTCAAAAAGATGCACGAGGCGGGCGGATGGTGAGGTCAGATCGAGACCATCCTGGCTAACATGGTGAAACCTCGTCTCTACTAAAAAAAAAAAAAAAAAAACCGGGCTGGTGGCGGGCCTGTACCATACTGGGTGTGAGGCAGAAGAATGGGTGAACTGAGGTGGGTTGCAGTGACCGAGATAAAGAAAAAAGAAAAAGGAAAAGAAAAGATGCACAGAGAAAAATGTCTACCACAAAAAAAACAAACTTAGTATGAAAAATACCTATAGAAACATATCCTGAATGGAACAAATACCCACTGGGAAAATACACATAGAAAAATTATGTTCATCATGAAAACAGCCTTTGACTATGTACCTGTAAAAATCAGGAAACTATCATTTATTTTGTATACACCACGTGTCATGCATTCTTCTCAGAATTTCCCACCTATTAATTTATTTATTCCTCATGAGAGCTCTATGAAGTAGGTAATATCTATGCTCCAATTTACATATGAAGAAACTCATGCGCAGAAGTTGGGTAACTTGCCCAAGTTTGCACACTAAGTAAAGGGCAGTCGCGGCTTTGAACTCAAACAACAATTCATTCATGCAACATTTATGGAGCACCTACTGTGTGTCAAGCATGGTGTTAGGGAATGAGGTCTAACACTGGCTGAAACATAAGCCTCAGTTTTAAGAAATTAACGTGGGAGACAGATTCATAAGCAGACTATGAAACTGTAGGGAAATGAGCCTTTGTACATTTGCCTTCACATTGGAAACTGAAGCAAAATGCTCCCACCAGACTGAAGTTTCTTTGTGCATTTATGAAAGAAGCTGCTGTCCTGGGTCTGCGGCAAACCACAGCTCCCCTGGGAATAACAGCCTCTGGGAAAACATAAACACTCAGGAGAACCCTCATGGGTGTATTGGGAAAACATAATCCCAGGAGAAAGTATTCATCAAAACATTTACCTGATGGGATACTTATTTGAAACCTAGTCTGGTAGGAAGTCTTCTCTCCTCTTTCCAGTCCAGGTCTTTGCTCTTGGCCACATGAGCTCAGCTGAGATGGCCAAGTAATGCAATGGCTTGAGTAGTGAAATGGGCTGCAGGAGCCTTGTTGCAAGGGGGGAATTGGATGAGATCTGGTAGAAGTTCTGATTCTCTTAATTTTTAAGAACCATTACTTGTTTATGGTCTAACCCCACTCATATGTTAGCTCCATGAGGTCAGAACCCCCTGCCCATGTAGTTCATCTGTGCATCCCCTGTGCTTAAAGAAGTTGGTGCTCAACAAATACATAGTTCCAAAACAGGGGATGTTGATCATCATTATAGCAGAGATGTTAACTACATGGATGCTGGAGATGACCTAACCTGAATCCCAGCTCTACCATTTCCTGGCCGTGTAGACTTGGCTAAGGTACTTGCCAACTCTGAGTCTCAGTTTCTTCATCTGTGCTATGGGGACAATAATATTGTTTTTGTATGGCTCTTGGAGAGATTAAATGACATAATGCCTGTTGAGTACTTAGCCTGTATTTGACACTAGGTAGAGGGTCAAAAAATAATTGGAACTTGTCCCTCCCTTCATGAAGTTTATGGTCAGATGGGCTATCCCCCAGCTACCAGCCCTCCCCACAAAGCTTCAAATTGGAGGCAGGAACCTAGCAAAGCTGGTTATTTAAGTCTGGAATCTGCAACTCAAGTTTTCGTTCTTCCCTGTTGTCTCTAGAGATTAAGTGTGCTGTAGGGTTCCATCTGCTTCTGTAATAAAACATAAATTATTAAAGCCATAAAATATTGATGAACTGTTTTATAAAACAGAGAGACTTTAATGTATTGATTATGAATTGAGAAAGCCTTAATGAGTTTCAGGAGGAGAAATAATTGGGCAATGATGCTGTGTTGATTCCTTCTGTGCCCCTGAATGAGAGGCAGTTATGAAAATAAGTTCCTCTTGTCCCATTTTGCGTCACTGTCATCTTGCATTTGTGCCATGGTACATTTAAAACCTATACTTCCATGAACATTAAAAGCTAACCAGAGAGAAAGAGAGAGAGGAAGAGAGAGAGAGAAAGGGAGAGGAAAATTCCTTGTTAAAAATCAACAAAGTATTTTAACTGGAAACTTCCTTGCTTTTATTTAGATCCCTACGTGGCTCCCAGAGACCCTGAAAAACTGATGGTTAACATTGTAGCTGTTTCATTTTTAGATGGTTCATCCAACAAGAGTCTCTTATTAAAGTTCAGGAAGACCTCTCTCTTCCTTTCATTTTAGGATGAAGGATCCAATAGCCAGAACTGAACTTGTAATAAGGCAGGACAATACACTTATTTCACAGATGAGAAAGCTGAGTTCCACAGAGAGATAATGTCTTCTTCAAAATCCCACAGTTCATTAGTTTTTAAGACTTGGCCTGGCACCTAGGTCTTCTGACTCTGGTGTTGGTGTTTCTTCTTCTTCCATTTCTTAAAGGAGGACTTTTGGAGGATGGGAGTTGTTTCAATGTGGAGCGGGTTTTCAGGTTTTAGTCTTGCTGAATAGCATGGAAGCAGAGAGACTAAATGGCCTCTTGACCTCTTGGAAGGCATGTTATAGGGGAATTTGAAATTCCATGGAGTAACGCAGTCACTGCGTCAGTCATCCATAACTGGCCTGCTGATCTTCAAAATCTCCCAGGTCAGACTCAGGCTGGCAACTTCAGACAACCACATCGCTATGATTCTCAGGAATATCCAGTGAGGGGAAGAGGCTGCACTAGTTGCTGATGAATCCCTCACAGCTGCTATAGGAGACGGGAAGGATAAGCATAAGTATCTGTGAAGGACTCTAGGCTCAGAAAGTCAATGGAGTTGCCCAGGTTCACACAGATCATTGGTGGCAGAATCGAGGGCTAGGACCATTATCTTTGGAGAAGTAGGTTACCATTCCTGTACAAATATTAAATACCATACTGCCTTTTTATTATAGTTGGAAGAGTTCACCGCAAGGGCAAGAGTGATGTGTTTTCAGTGAGACCCGCCCCTGCTGGTCTCGTTGAAAACACATGAGGTGAGGGGTTGGTTGCTGACTTCATTTTGCCTTCACTTGTTAGATCTGATGCTTGCCAGAAAAGTTGTTGGGAAGGACACGGTAACATTCGCAGCTAATATTCATTGAACACTTTTGCTCTTCCTCACAACTATGCCAAGTACCTTTGCTCCCATTGGCTCATTTCTCTTTCATAGCAACCTTTGACTTAGGGAATGTTGTCAGTCCCGTTTTATAGAGGAAGGAATTCAGGCACAACAAAGTTAACTGAGTTAGATGGTGAAGCAAGGATTTGAGCCCAATGACACAGGCTTGGGAGCCTACAGGCCTAACTGGGTAATAATTGCAGATATGTTTCTTCTTGTCTTGAATCATGCTTCTTCATTTGATGGTACTGACCTCTTGTTTCTTCTTGAAGCTGTCGCTTATTTTGGCCTCAACTGTGACCACTTCTGGGTCTCTTTCATTTACCTCCTTCCAGTTGCCAGCCACAGCCCCTGGTAGTTTCCCAGTGTTCTCTCATAACCTCCAGTTACTTTCACTAGACATGGGCTCCTTGGGCAATCCCAGCTAATTGCATGCATTTTACATTACCTTGCTGTTAACTACACTGCTGACTGTCAATTCTGTATTGCCAGCCCTGAACTCTTCCTGGTATCGGAGTAATCCTGGTCTCGTAAAGTGAGTTAGAAAAGTGTTCCCTTTGCTTATATTTTCTGTAAGAGATTGTGTAGAATTGGTATTATTTATTCCTTAAATGCTTGGGAGAATTTGCAAGTGAAACCATCTGGGCATAGAGATTTCTTTTTTGGAAGATTTTTTAAACTCTGAATTCAATGTCTTCAATAGTTATAATTCTGTTCAGGTTATTTCCTCTTGAGTGAGTTACAGTTATTTCCTCTTGAGTAGTTTGTGGTTTTCCAAGGAATTGGCCCATTTTTGACGATTAGTCAAATTTATGTGAGTTGTTTAGTAGAGTTGTTCATAATAATCCCTTTTAATCCTTTCAATGTCTGTAGGGTCTGCAATGATATTCTGTTTTTTATTTCTGATATTGATAATTTGTGGCTTGTTTTCTTAAAATCAGTCTCAGTAGAGGCTTATCAGTTTTTTGATCTTTCAAAAAGAGTTTTTGGTTTCATCGACTTTTTTTTTTCAATTTTATTGATTTCTGCTCTTTGTTTTTTCTTTTTTGCTTGCCTTGGGTTCATTTTGCTTTTCTTTTTTTAGGTTTTTAAGGTGAAAATTATTGATCTGAGTCTTTTCTTCTTTTCTAATATAAACATTTAATACTATAATTTTCCCTCTAAGCAATGCTTTAACTGTAGCTCACAGATTTGGTATAGTATATTTTTATTCAGTTCAAAGTATTTTACAATTTCTCTTGACACTTTCTCTTTGATCTATTGATTATTTAGAAGTGTACTGATAATATGATGGTATGTTGGAATTTTCCAGACTTTCTGTTATTGTTTAATTCCATTATAGTCAAAGAATATACCAGGTATGATTGCAATTCTTTTTAATTTGTTAAGGCTTGTCTTATGGCTTAGAAAGTAGTCTATCTTGGTGAATACTCCATGTGCACCTGAATAGAATGTGTATTCTACTGTTGTTGGGTGGAATTCTCTATAAATATCAATTACATCCAGTTGTTGATGTTATCTATCGTTCAGTTGTTTGACATTCTTGCTGAGTTTCTGTCTATTAGCTCTATCACTAGAAGTTTTAAAATATCAAAGAGAAGTTTTAAAATTTCAAACAATAGTTCTATATTTGTCTATTTCTATCTCCAGTTCTGTCAGTTGTACTTCATGTATTTTGAAACTTTTTGGCTTGCATATACATTTTGGATTATTATTTTTTGTGTTGAATTGACCCTTACATCAGGTTTTGCCCCTATTTACTTTTGATAATTTTCTTTGCTCTGAAGTCCCTTTAGTATAGCCATGCCAGTTTTCTTTTTATTAATGTTTGCATGATATGTCATTTTAATTTTTTAATTTTTTTTTTACTTTTAACCTATCTATATCATTATACATAAAGTGAGTTTCTTATATACAGCATATAGTTGGGCCATGTGTTTTTATACATTCTGAAAATCCTTGTCTTTTATTTAGTGTATTTAGACCATTTACATTGAACGTAATAATTGATATGTTTTGGTTTAGATGTGTCATTTTATTTTTTATTTTTTGTTTCCTTTGTTTTTATTCCCCTATTTCCCTTTCCTCCCCTCTTTTGGGTTATTGGAACATTTTAAAATATTCTATTTTAATTTGTATGTGTAGATTTCGACTATATCACTTTTTATAGCAATGTTAATGTTCAAAAAAGGGATAACAATATACATACTTAACCTATCACGGTGCACTTACAATCAAGATTTCATCACTCCAAGCAGGCTGTAGGAACCTTATCATCATATAGGTCCCTTTACCCTCCCACCTTTATTTTATCTCATATATTACATCTAAGTTTATTAAAAATTTCATCAGAAAAATGATATAGTTTTACTTTCAACTGTGAAATGCATTTTTTAAAATGCCAAAGGAGAGAATTGTCTATTACCCTGGTATTTCCTGTTTATTTTGCCTTCCTCCACCCTTTTTATTTATTTTTAATTGACAAAGAATAATTGTATGTATTTATAGGCTATGGTGAGAGGTTTTGATATGTTTATACATTGTAGAAAACTTAAATCAAGCTAATTAACATATCCATCACCTCACCAAGTTACCATCTTCATTCTTAATATTCCAAGATTCTCTGGGTTTGTGTCCCTTCTGTCTGACAAATTTCCTTTAACGAATAATCTGTACTACAAACCTCTATGACACAAGTTTACCTAAATAACCAACCTTCACATGTACCCCTGAACCTAAAATAAAAGTTAAAAAAAATCCAGTTAACAATTCCTTTGAAGCAGGTTGCTTTCAAGAAAGTGTTATAAAGGCATCTGGTTTGTCTTCATCTGGGAATATCTTTATTTTCACTTCATTTTTGATACAGATCACTAGCTATAGAATTCTAGATCAGCAATTCTTCTCTTTCAGCATTTCAAAAATATTACAGAACTAATACTACAAAAATATATATTATTACTCTATTAGAAGTATCACATACTACTACTATTAGTAGTATTACATAAGTAGTAATATTATAGTACTAATATTATAATACTCAATATTATAGTACCAATATTAATAGTGCTATTATAGTTCTGGTCTCCATAGTTTCTGATGAGCAACCTTGTCATTTGAATTACTGTTTCCCTTTAGGTAATATGTTTTTCTCTGGCTTCTTTTAATATCTTTAACTTTGATTCCAGTTTCCCTTTAGGTAATATTGTTTTTCTCTGGCTTCTTTTAATATCTTTATCTTTGACTCCAGTTTCAGCAGTTTTTTTTTTTGAGATGGAATCTTGCTCTGTCACCCAGGCTGGAGTGCAGTGGCGCAAACTTGGCTCACTGCAACCTCCGCCTCCCGGGTTCAAGCGATTCTCCTGCCTCAGCCTCCTGAGTAACTAGGATTACAGGTGCATGCCACCACACCCGGCTAATTTTTGTATTTTTAGTAAAGACAGGGTTTCACCATGTTGGTCAGGCTGTTCTCGAACTCCTGACCAGGTGAGCTGCCCACCTCAGCCTCCCAAAGTGCTGGGATTATAGGCGTGAGCCACTGTGCCCAGCCCAGTTTCAGCAGTTTGAGTGTGATATATCTTTGTATGTGGATTTCTTTGCATGTGGATTTCTTTGCATAGATCCTGTTTAGGATTTAGTGAGCATCTTCAATCTGTAGGTTTTAGCTTTTGCCACACTTGGGGAAATTTTTAGCCTTCAGTTTTTCAAGTATTTTTTCACCATCACACTTTCTCTTCTCCTCTTTGAACTCTGATGACATGAATATCATACATTCTGTTTTGCTATAGTGCCACAGGTCTCTGAGGGTCTGCTTTTTTTTTTTTTTTTCAATCTTTTTCTCTCTCTATTTTTCAGATTGGATAATTTCTATTGATGTACCTTCAAGTTCACTGAATATTCCCTCTGTCATCTCCAATCTGCAATGGAGTCCATCCAGTAAGTTTTTCTTAAAAAATTTGATTATTATATTTTTCAATTTCTATGTGATTCTTTATATATCTTCTATTTCTTAATGAGGCTTTCTTTTTTTAATTAATTTCAAACTTTTTTACGATTGTTAGAACATTTCTGTAATGACCACACTAAAGTCTTTGTCAGGTAATTCCAACGTCTGTGACATCTGGGCATTGACATCTGTTGATTGTTTTCCCCATGGGAGTTAAGCATTTTCTGCTTCTTGGTATGCTGAATAATTTTGGACTGGATCTGAACATTTTGAATAGGATATTATGCAACTTTGGGCCTTATTTAACTCCTATAGAAATTTTTTTTTTCCCCAGCAGGAAATCAATCTGGTTAGCTTGAGGTAGCAAGTTTCAAACCCCCTTCTGTGGACTGTGGTTCCAATATCAGTTCAGTTTTCAAACTTTGGTAGTGATATTTAACTACACCAGATGTCTGTACCACTCAGTGGTCAGTCTAAGAACCTGGAGTGTGGTATGTTAGTTCGGTTCTGAGTTCGTTAAGTATGCTGATTAGGATCAAATCCATGCAGGCACGGCTTGAATAAGAGCACAGAAATTCATGAACCACTTTATGCAGTCACTTTCTTGAGCTCCTCTGTTTTATGTCTCTGGTACTTTACATTTGCCTCAGACTCTCTTTTTCTTCCTTTAGCTGGAAAGTTGGGGCTTTAGTTACCTTACTGTCATGCACTTAGCTGTGCCTGTATCCAGGGTTGAGCTGCAGGAGGACAAAGGAAAGGAGACTAATGTAAGACTCTTAATAGTAGGGACACTGGATGTGGAATATTTAGAAACTATAACTTTTCTGTAAATCTAGAAGTATTCTAATTTTTTTAAAAAGCAATCAGTGTTTGCCTCAACTCTTGAGTCATAGGTCGCCTCCCTCAGAATGTTGGCTCCTGTGACCTCCTGTAGAGGCCTCTGTTACCAACATCACAGGATGGTTTGTGGACTGGGTATGAGCAAATAGAGAGAAGGAAGAAATGGAGATCTCCCCACTCCCTCTGAGTGTGAGCAGTTCTCTTTCCTGTGCCTGGAGCCGTAACTAGAAGGTCTCTTTTGGAGCTCAGTCGGTTCACACACATACTCACTTCTCAATTTCAACCTGCATTGCATTCAGGTGGAGGGATACTGGAGGAAAAGCAATGGTAGACTCACCTTGGTTTGGTGGTATAAACTCCCATCTTCTCCAATCCACCTGCTGTGATTTACTTTTCAGAATCTTTAGCTGCTCCATGAATTCTGCGTTCAGTTGAAGGAGAAAGGGGGAGTGTGTTGTTTTCATCTTTTTTTCTTTCAACTTTACCTCTTTAAAAATATTTTAATTATTATATATAATACATATAAGAAAAGTACACACAGTGTAAATATATTTTTGCATGAGTATAAATTGATAACTGCGAAGCAACCCCACAGGTTTAGAAAGAAAATATGAATGGTAGTCCCGAAGCGTCCATGACAACTCACTCCCTTTCTGCTAGAAGTAACCATTATCTCCTGATTTTATGGTAGCTATTTCCTGACTTACCTTTTATTTACTGCCTATACCATACCATAGTGTGATTTCGTTATATATTTTTGAAGTTTATATAAATTAAATCATACTTTATGTAATCTTTTGTGTCTGGCCTCTTTTCATCATTGTTCATGAGATTCACCAATGTTGTCTGCAGCTGCCATTAATTGATGATCACCTTTGTATTCCATTGAAAAAATATATAACAATAGATTTATCCATTCACATGTTGATGGGTGTTTGGGTTGTTTCTAGTTTGGGGCTGTTATGAACAATGCTTCTGTGACATTTTTATACATTTCTCTGGGAGTGCATGAGCTGGATTTCCCTGGGATAAACACTGACCCAGTGGAGTTGCTGGGTCATAGCATATATCTTCAGCATCATTAATAGTGGCAAGCTGTTTTCTCAAGTTTTGTTCCAATTTATGCTCTTACCAGTAGATGAGAATCCCTGTGGCTCCACTGGGGCTGTGTCTTAGTCATGTTTGTACCTATCATACATGACACAAATGATATTCAATCTGCATTTGTTAAGCCATTGAACTGACAGCTGGCTATGTGTGACTGGGATGAAATTCTTTTGTTCAGATTTTGAAAAGCCTTGGGTTACACTCTATTTTCATTAGAAAGGAATTGAGGACATGTCACAACGATTATCTCTTGTGGAAAAATGTGCTCAAGAAAGCTAATGATGAATTGTGAAGGGCAATGAAGATGCTGAGTCTTTTGAAGACTTTGATGGCATATCAAAGGCCATCATCTTGTTACTTGAGAGTGATAGGTTTGGTGGGAGGCCGTGGACAGAGGGATAGAAGCAATATAAAAGAGGAATTATTTCAAGAACCACAGGACAGGAAAGAAAAGAATAACTGAGTAAATCCATGGTTAAGGAATAGCATGTGAGGCATTGGTTGTTGCGTGTCAAGAATTACAATTCACTCCATCAAAGTGATGGCATTCAAGACTAGATGGAAAGAATTCAAACAGTGCAGTGTTGGAACAGATGAAACCACTCCATTTCTGGACTCCAATTTTGGGCATTGACTTTGTCTCTTAAACTATTTTAAACAAATGAATCTGAAAAATCTTCAAAACCTGGGTGACAGGTTAATACGTAGGGAAAATATCGTGGTCTTACAAGGGTAAACTGCAAAATATATAAAATCCTTCTGAATCTGGTTCAGATGCAAAAGTTGCTATGAGAAATAGGATATTCAGAATTAAGTGAAAATTATCTTAGAAACTCACTGAAGAGGTAAGTTTTTGGATAACAAAATAAAATCCATTCAATGTAGCAGCTGGACTAAATAATGACAGTAAACATTTATTATTATTACATTTATTTTAAATGCCAAGCTCTGTCTGGGTGCTTTATGTGGATTTTCTCAATGAATCCTCACAAAAACCTTATGAAATTGAAAATATTATCCCTATTTTACAAATTGGAGAAGGGAGGCAAAGAGGGGTTTGAGTGACTTGCTCAAGATCATGGGACGGCCAGTTAGTGTTGCAGGGGAACCAAATATAGGCAAAGGGATCCCAGAGCCTGCGTTCTACTCTTTTTTTTTTTTTTTTCAATTTGACTTCATTTATTGAGGTATTGCATACAGCCAATGGAAGTGAGGATCTACTTGCTTATCTCACAGAACAACCAAATCACTAAGAAGAAACATGATGAAGACTTTTATTTTAAATCCGAAGGTTAAAAATAGTGATGTGTGCTGCCTTTGGATATTACCATTATGAAATGAGAATAAAGTTAAGGTTCTTTAAAGAATAAACTTGGGAATTGCAATTTTACAATATGTACTTGGCACTGAAGTCTAGTATGTGATTAAGAACAGACTCTGGAGTCAAACCCTTTGGGTTCAATGCCCAACCCTGCCATCTACTACCTCTGGTGACCTTGGCTGAATTTTGTGACCTTTCTGTGCCTCAGTTTCCTCATCTGTAAGATTGGGATGTTGGGGCTCAGAAATGAAGGCACCCCCAAAAGGAAGGCATGAGAAGCAAAATTCTTCTCTGACCTTCTCCTATTCTCCAGTTCTCAATCTCATTTTCCCCTGAGGCTAGTCATAGAAAGTAGAATCTCGCTTTCCCAAGGCAGGTCATAGAAACCAGAACCCCTTTTCTCCAAAGCCAGCCGTATAATAGAAAATTATTACTCTAATTTTTCCTCCTCCTTTCTATGCAAAAACTATTCATAAATTATGTGACCTACTTGTTTGATTGTAGGACATAAGACCCCCATTCCAGGGAAGGCCCTGCCCTATAGCCAGAAAGATGCAATGCATGGTCAGCAAAGCCAAGGAGGATCTAGACAGGCCTTTCTGGGTTCCCCAACTCAGTCTACTGCATTAGATCATAGACTTTTTGTCCAGTCATATCTCTACAGGGCTATTCATTCGTTATTGAAGCTAAGCATAAAAATGGACAATTTCCTCTGTATCTTTGGGTCTTCATTCTTTTTTTTTTTAAATTATACTCTAAGTTCTGGGATACATGTGCAGAACGTGAAGTTTGTTACATAGGTGTACACATGCCATGGTGGTTTTCTGTACCCATCATCTACTTTAAGTATTTCTCCTAGGCTTCCTACTCTTTTTTTTCCTTGGTTTTAAATATTAATATGTATATAGTAAAACTCATTTTATTTTGCTGTACAGTTGATGAGTTTTAACACATACATAGATTTGTATAGCCACCTTCACAATAGTGACACAGAACTGCCTCATCATCTCAAAATTCTCTCTCGTGGTGTTCCTTCATAGTCCCACCCTTCCCTGACCCCTGGTTTTTGATTACCACTATAATTTGTTTTTTTCCAGAAAGTTGTATAAATGGATTCTTATAATGTGGAACCTTTTCAGATTGGCTTATTTCACTTAATGTAATGCCTTTGAGATTCAGCTAAGGTTGTGACTGTAACTGTTTTTTTTTTCTTAAGTTCTGGTTGGTGTTCTGTTGTGTGGATGGACCACAGTTTGTTCATTCATTCTTCTGTAAAGGACATTTTTGTTGTCTCCAGTTTTGGGCAATTTTGAAGGAAGCTGTGATAAATATGCATGTACAGGTTTTTGGCTGAACATATTTTCATTTCTCTAGGGTAAATATTAAGAGCGTGATTTCTTGGTGGGGTGGTATATGTTTACAACTTTATAAGAGATTGCCAAAATGTTTTCCTGAGTGGTTATATTATTTTTCATTCCTACGAGCAATGCACAAAATATCCAATTGTCTCACATCCCCACCAGCACTTAGTAGTGTCAAATTTTAAAAAAATGTTTTATGTTAGCCTTTCTCGTGGACACTGACTTTGTCTCTTAAACTAGTATAAACAAATGAATCTGAAAAATCTTCAAAACCTGGGCAACAGGTTAATAAGTAGGGATAATCTCATGATCTTACAAAAATAAACTACAAAATGTGTAGGTGTGTCTCATGATTTTAATTTGCATTTTGCTAATGACTAATGCTGTTGAGCATTTTTTCATGTGCTTATTTGCCATTTAAATATCTTCTTTGACAAAGTATTTGTTCAAATCTTTTGCTCATTTTCATAAATTGGGTTTTTTCCTCTTGGTGAGTTTTTAAGAGTTTTTAAAAATATTCCAAATACATTTTTTTGTATGATATGTGATTTGCAAATATTTTCTCCTGGTCTCCAGCGTATTATTTCATTTCTTAACACTGCCTCCAATGGATCAAAAATTTTTAGTTTTAATGTAGTGTAATTTTTCAATTTATTATTTTATGGATCATGCTTTTGCTATCGTGTCTAAAACTGTTTTGCCTAACCAAGGGCAAGATGGTTTGCTACAATGCTTTCTTTGGGGCTTTACATGATTATGTTTTTCATATATATATATTTATGTATATAATCTATTCTGAGTTAACCTTTTATAAGGTAAAAATATAGGTCAATGTTTATTTTCTTGCATATGGATACTTAATTGTTCCAGTTCCATTTGTTGAAAAGACTATTATTTGCATTGCCCTTGAAACTAGAATTGAAGAAATCCACATAAATTTACTCACATTTTGTCAAAAACCGGATGACCATATTTGTGCACATCAATTTCTGGACTCTATTTTAGGGGTTGGCAAAGTTCTTCTTAAATGGCTACATAGTAAATATTTTAGGTGTGTGGGTGATGAAGTCTCTGTTGTGTGAAAGTAGAAACAGACAATAGATTTAGGAATGGGAGGGGCTGTGTTGAACATGGGCATTGAGAAAAAGGAAAAGAGTTGAAGATAACCCTGAGATAACCTTTTAACTTCAAGTTATTTTAGCTTTCTGTTGCTGGAATTCTGGATAAAGAGTAGTTAACTATATTAACCACCTATGTGTCCTGTTCCACAATATATAGGCTAGGGTTCTCAAATTTGAGTATGTATGAGAATCACCTGGACGGCTTGTTAAAACAGATTGCTGGCCTGGCGCGGTGGCTCACGCCTGTAATCCCATCACTTTGGGAGGCTGAGGCAGGCAGATCACGAGGTCAGGAGATGGAGACCATCCTGGCTAACACGGTAAACCCCATCTCTACTAAAAATACAAAAACATTAGCTGGGCGTGGTGGTGGGCACCTGTAGTCCCACCTGCTTGGGAGGCTGAGGCAGGAGAATCACTTGAACCTGGGAGGTGGAGGTTGCAGTGAGCCGAGTTCGTGCCACTGCACTCCAGCCTGGGCCACAGAGTGAGACTCAAAACAAAAACAAAAACAAAGCAAAACAGAACAAAACAGACTGCTGAGCCCCAGGGTGTCTGACTCAGTAGGTCTTGGGTGAAGCATGAGAATTTGCATTTCTCACAAGTTCTCAGGTGACACTGATGTTGCTGGTCCTCATTCCCGCACTGACTGCCCAGTGAATGCACCATGCCATGTTTTCTGCCCTGGGGCATCTCTAGATTTGTGGCATGGGATTGTAGGATGCTTGTGGTGAATGTGCTCGGCATTCAAACATGTGCTACCTGGAAGTGCAAGGCAATTAGTACCCCATGGCATGGCAGACTTTTGAACCCTAGGGGATATGAGCTGGTGAACAAATGTTGGTGGGCAATTCTGAGATGCATTCTCCAGTTCACCTCTGAAGGTCCCAGGAGAATTGTGCCCCCGTTGTCCACTGTGGCAACCAACTTGTTATCACGCATCATGTACTTTCCAAAACAAACTGCCTGCACACAAGTCCTTGACTCAGGGTGTGCTTTCCAAGGGGAACTCAGTCTAAGGCATTTGCTGTGGTTCTCAATCTCTTCCTCTGTCTCAATCAATGAAACATCCTAATAGTTACTTGGCACGAGAAACACAGAGTTCCTTAGACTTGGTGGGCAGGGATTATGTATTACTCATTTTTGTACTCACTGCACTCATGCTAGTGACTGGCATGTAGTGGTCTTCAGAAAATTACGAAGAAATGAAACAGTTAAAGTATTTTTAGACTTATTAAATGAGAGTCGGTAGACAGGAATGAGCAGGAGTGAGTGGCAGATGTATAAGTCTGGGTGGAGAGAGAAGGCTAGCTTGCATGCAACCAATGGAGCACCATGCAAGATGGCAGCTAACGAAATGCTCATTACGATTTGAGGCTATGGAGGTCTCAGTTGAATCCAAACTCCACCATTTCTTAGCTTTGTGGCTGGGGGCAAGTTTCCCTTTACACTTTGCTTCCCACATCCGTAAAATAGAAGAATAGTAATATCCACCTCATTGAACCAAAAGTGTAAGGATGTATATAGAAAGAACCTAGCCTATGACTTGGCATATAATAGGTATTTGAGAAAGGTTAATTCCTTCTATGTCTGGCCACTTACTCATCAAGGGTGCAGTGGCAGGAGGTTGGAATGCAGGACATCTAAGATTTATTTCACTTGCAATACTGTAGGAGATTTTGATGATAGCCAGGTACAGATTATTAACAATAATGAAAATAAGAGTGCTTATCTGTAGTAGCTAATGTTAATATAGTGCTTGGTAATGCCAGGCACTGTTCCAAAATATATATTTGATTCTAATTTAATTCTCAAGCTACTCTATGAGATAGATCGCAGTATACAGTCCTCCCAATTTTACAAATGATAAAACCAAGGCACAGAGAGGGTAAGTGACTTGATGAAAATCACACAGCTAGTAATAGGTGGAGCTAGGATTGAAGCAAGGCAGTGTTTCTCTTAATGTTGTGCCATCTTGCTGGGAGGTGACTGCTATTCCTTTCAGCACTTAGACTAGCGTGGTGCATTACAGGAACTACAGTTCGTACAGCAATTTTACATGTATCATTTCTTTGAGGATTACAAGTGGAGAAGGGGAAGAGTGTTACAATATCTCCTGTGGAAGATATGTACAAAAAGTAGCTTTTTCCATAGCTGCTATGTTCACTCCACTTGACCCCACTCCATATTGTTAAATGCCTCACGTCAAATGAGCTGTATACTGAGCTATGTAGAAGTGAGGAGGACATTACCTCTACCAACGAGGAGCTGCCTCTACCCTTAAGAAGGATGGAAGAGTGAACACATGCACAGAAAAATGCTGTGTATAAGTTGTGGAGGTCATCGTGTGGGGAGAGCACAGCAGGAGGAAGTCAACCATGCCTGGGAGATCTGGGGTGGGTTCCAGAGGAGGCCACATCATTCTGGTATCTCCAATGCCACCCTTCTTCCTCGTCTGCTCTTTGTTATTGAAATTGCTCTCTTAGCCTCTTCGCCTTCCCCCAAAGAAGGACAGGTAGAGACAGAGACAGACAGAGAGAGAGAGAGAGAGGGAGAAAGAGAGAGATCATAGCCTGAACATGTCAATATGTAAGAGGTTAAAATGAGAATTATTGGTGTTTGCACAAAGCGTTTGCCTCCTGTTCATCCCTGGCTATTTATTTGAAAAGTTGCCCCCAAGAATGTCAGGTTGTGGAAGGAGTAAGACTGAGATGCCCAGGCATTGCTGGCCCCTTTCGTGTTATTTGTGTACATGGGAAATACAGAAATCCAATGAAAAGTCTTTTGTTTTAAATTGGTCTGTTTCATGTATCTGAAATGGATAGATTATGCTGCTGGCTTAATACAGACAAAAATCTGTCTCTGTACTTCTCTCATAGGGCCTTGGCGTCACTGTTTCCTTTTCCATGAAAGGCAGGGGGCAGGTAGACAAAAGCAAGAGGTGACTGAACCCTGCTCAGGGGAGTCCTTTTTCTACCACTGTTTTCTTGATGAGGACTTTCAACAGCACCTCCAGACCTTTTACACCTCCTACCTCCAGAGTGATGCAGTGAATGATCCAGTTGGGGGACCACATTTCTGCTTAGATGAATGTAGCAAAGGGGACTAATTTGATCTCTCTCTCCTTCCTCCTTCGCATGATCAATAGAAGACAAATGCCTGGGTAAATGCCTCTGCTCCTCAGATGCAAACATCCTGCCGATGTGCTGGTCCTAGTTCTGGATTGGGAGGTTAGAAGATAATTGATCCATGTAACAATCCCGTCTGAACCCAGATCTCCCAACGTGGGTTTTGTGCCAGATGACTTTTGTTTGCCTCTTCAAGTTCATTTCCTACCCTTTTCTATTCTTGCTGCATTCCAAACTACATCCTGCATCAACAGACTACTGTGCCCTTTGGTTTCAGACTGGGGAAGTCTGGAAGGAGATTAAAAGGAAGGAGGAGAGTAAGGTCAGGGTATTTATTCCCTCAGCTCTCTCTCTCTCTTGCCTGTCACCGTTGGTCGGCTGAGTCTCTTAACTGGAGTCTGTGGCTCTATCAGTTAACCACTCCCTCCCCTGGTCCCTTCCCTCCGAGGCATAGTAACAGCTTCTAATGTAACTGGGTCTGGTTGCTTTTCTTAAACCTTTCCCACACCCTTGGAATTAGTCACTTCATTAAACTCTCCTCTGTAACTTAGCCTGACTGGTTAGCTTCCATCAGTGGGACAGATGACATTTTCCCAATATGGCTACACCAATCTATATCTCATCCCACATGTGCCCCTAAAATGTGATATTGAGACTCCTCCAACAAGAGGTGGGAAGTCTATGTTCCTTTCCGTTAAATCTGGGTAGGACTGTGAAAATAGCAGAAATGATGCCACGTGACTTCCAAGGCTAAGTCATGAAAGACAATACGCCTTCTACTTTGTCCTCTGGGTGTGCTTGCTCTTGACCCCAGCCAGCATATGGAGACAACAGGTATCACCGTCCGGGCCATAGGTCCCAGCTGACAATAGCATCAACTGCCAGGTATGTGAACAGATGATTCTAGCTCTCAAACTTTGAGCTGCTCTAAATGATGCAGAGTAGAGCAGCACTGACCTGTCCCCTGCCACCATCCAGGCCTGTCCAAATGGCAGCTTTATGGGCAAAATAAATATATATTTTTAAAAGCCATTCAAGTTTATAGTGGTTTGTCACATAGCAATAGATAACCAGATAGTCAGGAATAAAGTTAATATTTGACGTCTATTTCTATTGTGTTTTATTTCTCTCCTTGTTTAGAAATCTGGGCAGGGAGGAGAAGCAGATTTATGGGGTGGCCTCAAAGATGCCAACATTCACCTGCTACATTCCAGTCCCTCTAATGGAGACTTTACAATGTCTCCTCATGTATCCCTCACCACAAACCCAGGCGGGAGGTATTATTGTCCACATCTTCCAAGCCAAGAGATTATGGAGGCAGGTGAAAGATGAAGTGACCAATCCAAGGTCAGTGTGAGAGTCAGTGAAAGAATCTGAGGTGTAACCTAGGTTGGCAAAACTCCAAATCCCGAGTTCCTCATATGGTGCAAAGCTGTTTTATCTTCTTATGATATTGTTATAAGAAGTGCTATTCTCCACTGTGACTCGCTCACCAGTTTTTGGTCTGTAGAGTCTGTATCCTTTTTATTTTGAAGGGAAAGGAATACTTTCTGATGTCCTGGCTGTCGTTTATTGAATGCTGTTTCACCAAGTCGCTGTGTGATGCTCTTGGAGTGTGTTATCCCGCTGGGCATCTCTGCTTTATCAAGTGGCCCCTCAGAAACCTCAGGCTCTCAATGTTCTTTATACACACTGATGGTGTGCTCCTTGAGGGCAGAAGCTATGACAATTTGTTCTATACCTCCATCTAGTGCCTACAGTTTCACTAACTGCTTAACAAGAATCTACAGAATGGGCCAGGCGCGGTGGCTCATGCCTGTAATCCCAGCACTTTGGGAGGTCGAGGCGGGCGGATCACCTGAGGTCGGGAGTTTGAACCAGCCTGATCAACATGGTGAAACCCCATCTCTACTAAAACATACAAAAATTAGCCGGGCTTGGTGGCTAATTTTTAATTTAATCCCAGCTACTCAGGAGGCTGAGGCAGGAGAATCGCTTGAACCTGGGAGGTGGAGGTTGCGGCGAGCTGAGATGGTGCCATTACACTCCAGCCTGGGCAACAAGAACGAAACTTCGTCTCAAAAAAAAAAAAAAAAAAAAAAAAAAAAAAAGAATCTGCAGAATGTCTGAAGTCATGTTTGTTTGTTTTCATCAGGTAAAAGGTTTGATCTGGGCATTCTTTCCTTCTTTCATTTCTCATCTGAAGGCCTCCTCCGTCATTGTATCTGACCTCTAGACAGACAGAATTTCCCATGCTGGGGACATGTGCTTCATTCTTGGGCCAGAGAACCCATCCTGCCTGGCATATAAGCTGCAGTTTGCTGAATCCATAGTCCCAAAGTATCTGTCACTCACCAGCTTTGAATCTAATTTTTAGTCTTTTTCACCTTTTCTTTCTTTTTTTTTTTTTTTTTTTTTGAGACAGAGTCTTTCTCAGTCCCCTAAGCTGGAGTGCAGTGGCATGATCTCGCCTCACTGCAAGCTCCGCCTCCCGGTTTCACGCCATTTTCCCGCCTCAGCCTCCTGAGTAGCTGGGACTACAGGCGCCCACCAACACGCCCGGCTAATTTTTTGTATTTTTTTTGTAGAGACGGGGTTTCACCGTGTTAGCCAGGATGGTCTCGATCTCCTGACCTTGTGATCCGCCCGCCTCGGCCTCCCAAAGTGCTGGGATTACAGGCTTGAGCCACCGCGCCCGGCCCTTTTTCACCTTTTCACTATACCACACTGCTGCTAGAGGAGTTTTCCTAAAAAACACTCATTTGATAAGTGCATTGTCCTGCTTAATCTGCCATAACCCGTTAGTTTCTGCAAGATACATCCATCACTTGCCACATGTATTAGGATTCTCTAGAGGGACAGAACTAATAGGATATATGTATATATGAAAGGGAGTTTATTAAGGAGAACTGACTCACAGGATCACAAGGTAAAGTCCCACAGTAGGCCATCTGCAAGCTGAGGAGCAAGGAAACCAGTGGTGGATCAGTCTGAGTCTCAAAACCTCAAAAGTAGGGAAGCCAGCAATGCAGCCTTCAGTCAAGAGCCCCTGGCAAACCACTGGTGTAGGTCCAAGAGTCCAAAAGCTGAAGAACTTGGAGTCTGATGTTCGAGGGCAGGAAGCATCCAGCACGGGAGAAAGATGAAGGCTGGAAGACTTAACAAGTCTGCGATTTCCTCTTTCTTCTTCCTGCTTTATTCTAGCCCCACTGGCTGCTAATTAGATGGTGCCCACCCAGATTAAGGGTGGGTCTGCCTCTCCCAGTCCACTGATTCATATGTTAATCTCCTTTGGCAACACCCTCACAGACACACCCAGGAAGAAGACTTTGGATCCTTCAATCCAATCAAGTTGACACCCAATATTAACCATCACACCACACGTAAGATCCTTCATGAACCCTCTAATGCTCTCTGGAGTCGAGGGCACACTGGGCTTCTCATCATGGCCCCAACAAAAACCTGACCCTCCGGTGGTTTTATGACTTTGTTCTTGCTGTAACATTCTCATCCTTTCTTCTCTGCCTGGTGAGTTCCTCAGCTTAAATGTTACCTCTACTGTGATGCCTAACTCCACCAGGCAGGTAAGCGCTTCTCCACTCGGTATATTCGCAGCATTTTGTTCATGACTCTTTTCCAGTACTTAGCATTTTGTTTAGTCACTTGCGTGTTTACATGTCTTATGCCCCCATTAGTCTACAAGCTATTTGAAGGCCAAGATTGTGGTTTTGTTATTAATGAAGCTGGATGATCCTGCTTCTCCTATGAACCATAATTTCATAGTAATTAAGAGTTAAAACTTTGGAATCAAATTACCTGAGCTGAAAACCCGGTTCTAGCCTATACTTACTGGCTCTGAGACCAAAGAAATTTACTTAACTTCTTTAAGCCTCAATTTTACCTCATTTTATTTTCTTTTTTCTTTTCCTTCCTTCCTTCTATTTTTTTCTTTTCTCTCTCTCTCTCTTTTTTTTTTTTTAGAGATATGGTCTTGCTCTGTCACCCAAGCTGAAGTCCGATGATGGGATCCTAGCTCACTGCAGCCTTGAATTCTTAAACTCAAGCAATTCTCCTGCCTCATCCTTTCAAGTAGCTGAGACTACAGGTGTATGCCATCATACTTGGCTAACTTTAAAAAAATTTTGTTTTTATAGAGATACGGGTCTCACGATGTTGCCCAGGCTGGTCTTCAACTTCCGGGCTCAAGTGATCCTCCTATCTGTCTCCCAAAGTGCTGGGATTACAGGCATGAGCCACTTTTTCGGCTTTCTTTTTAAAAATAAGAATAATAGTACTTATTTATAAGATTGTTAGTATTAAACGATTTATCCCATATAAAACTCTTGCCACATAGTAAACACTTAAATATTACCTGTGAGTATTATTATTCACACTGAACAATTACCATGTACCCGTTTAGTTAATCAAATCTCACAGGAATTCTATTAGGTAGGCATTATTATTCCCATTCTACAGCTAAGGAAACTGAGCCTCAGGGAGAGTAAGGAACTCTTCCAGGCTTATATGGTTGATGGGTGGTGGCGCATCCAGGCTGGGATGCTTACGAGCGGCTCGGCACAAGCTTGTTGAATCTATTTGAGGAGACTGTTCAGTCTTTGTCCTTTCTTGTGACCAATGCAGACTTCCAATTGCCTTTGTTGCTGGAGCCAGAGTTCAGCCCCAGGGGAGGTGGTCCAGTTTTTCTGCCCTGTAGCCTTCCATGTTGTTCAGGTTCTGAGCCGGACTGCATATGGGTTGGGTTTGTTTGTTTTTGACTTCACTGAGAAGATGTCTTCCGGCCCATTCCCAGGTCAGTACACAAACTCATTCCATCTGCCTTACAATTAAGATTCAAAAGCAGACGGCAAGTAAATCCCTCCCTGTGCACTGATTCCAATCAGCAATTATGCTCTTAATGACCAGCTAAAAAGGAATTCACAAAAGCAAACCACAGTATTAAATATAGAATTGTATTGATGCTGACCTGCTGGGAGCACTTTCTGTTCCTTTTCCAGAGTGATGGCTGAGAACAAGGATATAATCTTCCTTCCCCAAACATTTCTTGCCCTTTTAAGTAGAGTCATCTCTAAAATAAAGATTTGTGGGCCAGGTGTGGTGGCTCACGCCTGTAATCTTAGCACTTTGGGAGGCTGAGGCAGCTGGATCACCTGAGATCAGGCGTTTGAGACTAGCTTGGCCAACATAGTGGAACACTATGTCTATTAAAAATACAAAAAATTAGCCGGGTGGGCACCTGTAATCCCAGCTACTCGGGAGGCTGAGGCAGGAGAATCACTTGAACCCAGGAGGGGGAGGTTGCAGTGAGCCGAGATCGCGCCATTGCACTCCAGCCTGGGAAAAAAAAAAAAAAAAGATTGTAAGGAGGTAGCCATTCCCCAGAAGACATGAAAACACCATTTTAAAACCACAGTCCAGGGTCACATCATGTTCTCCATGAGTTGTCATAACGTGATGAGGCTGCAAGCTCTGCTTCCTCAGACCCACCTGTCTGGTGATTAAGACGTCATCTCCATGGATGAGTCCAGGTGAGCTGGTGCTTGTGCCAATGCATTATGGGGGAGTGGAAGAAGAGACATTTGAAAACCAAACCAAAAATTCTAGCACCCTTGTTGATGAACACTTATGCTAGGCCAACCTCTGTGCTGAGATCTTTATACTTCTGATTTTTTTTTTTTTGAGACCCAGGCTAGAGTGCAGTGGCACGATCTTGGCTCACTGTAAGCTCCGCCTCCCGGGTTCACGCCATTCTCCTGCCTTAGCCTCTCCGAGTAGCTGGGACTACAGGCACCCGCCACCACGCCCGGCTAATTTTTTGTATTTTTGGTAGAGATGGAGTTTCACCGTGGTCTCGATCTCCTGACCTCGTGATCCGCCCCCCTCGGCCTCCCAAAGTGCTGGGATTACAAGCGTGAGCCACCGCGCCCGGCCATACTTCTGATTTCTTTGGGACCTGGGAAGAGTCCTTGGAAGGGAGCCACTGCCATTGTTCCCGTTTAACAGATGTGCAGAGTTCAGAGATCTGATTTAGCCAAGGTCACCTAATGATGGCCTAAAAATCTCCACCCAAGTGTAACTGATTCGCAAACTTTGACTTTTGACTACAAACTCACGAGAGAATGGCCCTGAGTCCCCCAGTTGTCGTGAAGGGAATGCTATGAGCATGTTTTGACTGAGTGTGTCCCGGAATGGTATTTAGTGCTGTCACAAACATTAGGCCACCTTAGCCTAACAAGCACCTTCTTGGGTAGGTATTGCAGATTTTTTTCATTGTGGTGGCCCAGCTCCTAAGTGGAAGAGCCTGGGCTTGTCCTAGTAGATTACACTGCCTCTCTGGTACGGCGATTGGGGTCAGCAGTGGGGATGGGCAGGATGAAGCTTCTGCTTTTTTATGGGGTGAAGTGGGTGAGAGCAGCACCTTACTTCACTGAAGTTGCATTCTCCATTTGGAGAAGGCCAGCTGAGAATAGAAACTCACTCTCCGTTCTTTCCCGTGGGGTCCAGGGAATAACTTCAGAAAGACTATATTAGTTTGCGAGCACTTCCATAATAAAGTACCATAGACTAGGGAGCTTAAACAACAAAAATTTATTTTCTCATAGTTCTGGAGGCTGGAAGTGTGAGACCAAGGTGTCAGTAGGGTTGGTTTCTTTCAAGACCTGTCTCTTCCTAGCTTGCAGATGGCTGTCTTCTGTCTGAGTCTTCACCTTGTCTTTTCTCTGTGCATGCCTGTGTTCAAATGTCTTCATCTTACAAAGACAGCAGTAGTGTTAGAGGAGGGCCCACCTCATGACTTCACTTTACTTAATTATCTCTCTTTAAAGAACCTATCTCCAAATAGAGTCACATGCTGAGGTATTGGGAGTCAGGGCTTCAACATACAATTTAGGCCATAGTGGAAACCCAGTAGAGTTGTTTTTTTTTTTTTTTTTAATCAAACATCCATAACTTGATTTTCAGTAAGTCCATATGGCAAAAACTCCCAACTCTCTCTAATCGTCAGGTTCCACATTTCTGAAACTGGCAGGTAGTTGTGAGAATAAAATGGGACAATATATTTAAAGCACAAAGCTGTTTAGGTTCTCAAAGCATTAGTTCCCATCACTGCTGTACAGACTCTTTTCCCAACACCACAGCTGTGGCTAAGTCCTGATTCTATTCCCAAAATGTTTCTGGCTGTTCTGTGGATGGCTAAAGGCTAGGGTCAAACGCATTTCATTTGGGGAAAAAATGCTGCTTGAATTTGTGGTGGTGAACTTTTTCTTGCCCACTCTCTCTGGCTTGTACTTCTATGGTGGTAGAGACAATGCTAAGTATTCACAAAATCTTGTTTAATATTCATCTTCTTGTGCATACAGGCAGAGTATAGTTCCCAGCTATCCTGCAGGTAGGTTAGGGATACATGACTGGGTTCTCGCCAACAGCATGCGGGCAGAGGTTACATAATCTACTCCCGGGCCATGCCAGTATTTTGGATAACTTTTTACTAACAGAAAAGTTATAAGGATAGTATAGAAAGTTCCCATGTATCCTTCACCCAGCATCCCCGGATGTTAGCGTCTTGTGTAATCATGGCGCATTGGTTAAACCTAAGATATTAACTTTGGTACTTTGCTGTTAAATAACAGACTTCAGATTGCACTTGTTTTTCCACTGATATACTTTTGTATGTTCCAGAATCCAATCCAGGATATCATATTGCATTCAGTTATCATGTTTCCTTAATCTTCTCCAATCTGTGACGGTTTCTCATTCTTTTCTTCTTTCATGACTTTGACAGTTTTAAGGAGAACGGATCAGATATTTTATAAAATATTCCTCAGTTTTAGTTTTTCTGATTTTTTTTCATTATGAAACTGGGAGTATAGGATATAATCCTATAAGGAAGAAAATTACTGATGTAAAGTGTGTTTCTTATTGCTTCATGTAGAGGGTCCATGAACTCCACATGACTTAGCACTGCTGGTGTTAACCTTAATCCCTTGGTTAAGGTGGTATCTGCCAGTTTTATCTACTTTTAGGGTAGTACAGATACTCCTTGACTTACGAGGGGTTACGTCCTAATAAACCCATTGTAAATTAAAAATACTATAAATTGAAAATGTGTTTAATACACCAAACCTACCAAAGATCATAGCTTAGCCTAACCTACTTCAAACATGCACAAAACACTTACGTCAGCCCACAGCTGGACAAAATCATCTAACACAAAGCCACCTTTATAACAAAAAATTAAATATCTCATGAAATCATGTAATTTATTGAATAGTGAAAGTGAAAAACAGAATGACTCTATGGGTACTCGAAATACAGTTTCTACTGAATTCATATTGCTTTTGCACCATCCTAAAGTCAAAATATCATAAGTCAGAGATGTTTCTCATCTCCATAATTTAATCCTTGGAGATGAGTCAGTAAGTCCAGCCTACTCTCAAGGGTTTATTCTAGCTTCCCCTCTTTGCTTATTTTTAACTTCTTTTCTCTGACAGTAAAAAATGTAGTTTCCATTATCTACAATTTATTTAGTTATTTGTTAATCCCAGTATACGATCAACACACCATTTTTCAAGGTTAATTAGGTCAACTCCCTTTTTTCCTATTCCCATCGGTGAGGTTATATGATATATTTGTATATTTGTAATACAGCTAGATTTCTTTTTCTTTTCTGTCTTTTTTTTTTGACAGAGTCTCACTTTATCTCCCAGGCTGGAGTGCAGTGGAGTGATCTCAGCTCACTGCAACCTCTGCCTCCCGGGTTCAAGCGATTCTCATGCGTCAACCTCCCTAGTAGTAGCTGGGATTACAGGCGCCTGCCACCGCGCCTGGCTAATTTTGTATTTTTAGTAGAGACAGGGTCTTGCCATGTTGGCCAGGCTGGTCTTGAACGCTGGACCTCAGGTGATCCGCCTGCCTCAGCCTCCCAAAGTGCTGAGATTACAGGCGTGAATCACTGCACCTGGCCTAGATTTATTTTTCATAGCCTGGATTCCATCCTGGTTTCCCTGGACATCCTAGTCGCTTTTTATAAAAACTGTGTACAGTACAATTGACTGTATAAGAATTTTGACAAATACATAGAGTCATGTAACCACCACTTCAGGACCACAGAGAATCGTTCCACAACCCTGAAAAATCCCTTATGTGGACTCCATGTAGTCACCCCCTTCCCTTCTCCCAACCCTTGGCAACCACTGATGTGTGTTCTGTTCCTAAAGCCTCTCCTTTCCTATCATATCATATAAATAGAATCATATGATATGAATGCTATGAAGTATGTTGGTTCTGGACTTCTTTCAATTGACAAAATACATTTAAGATGTATCTATGTTGCTGTTGAATCAACAGCTGTTAATTTTTTTTTTTTTTTAGAGCTGAGTAGTATTCTATTGTATGGATGTGCCACAATTTGTTGATCCATGTAGAACTTTGCATATTTTTTCCTGCTGGATAAAAACATTGCTGTCATTATTATTGTAAAGACCTCATGAACATCCTGTTTTTGCCTTGTCCTAACCTTGAAGTGGGACTCAGTATCTCTTTATAATCCACTCCTCGAAAGAATCCTCTTTTCAAAGTATTAGTGAGCAATGAAAATTTTGCTCAAGATTTTGTAGAGGGAATTCAGAAGGGCTTTACATGGTACACTCTGCAGCAAACACTAAATTGTTTGGTATTTCCAGATACCCCATCGTGTGTGTGTGTGTGTGTGTGTGTGTGTGTGTGTCTTCTTCTTTCTCCCCCTCCTTTTTTTTTTTTTTTTGTTTGAGACAGAGTCTAGCTCTGTCACCCAGACTGGAGTGCAGTGGCACCATCTCGGCTCACTGCAACCCCCGCCTCCCGGGTTCAAGTGATTCCCCTGACTCAGCCTCCTGAGCAGCTGGGACTACAGGTGCGCACTGCCACTCCCAGCTAATTTTTTGTATTTTAGTAGACAGGGTTTCACCATGTTGGCCAGGATGGTCTCGATCTCCTGACCTCCTGATCCACCTGCCTTAGCCTCCTAAAGTGCTGGGATTACAGGCGTGAGCCACTGTGTCCAGCCTCTTCTTTCTCTTTTACCGCACTCAGGGCTCCAGCATCTAGGTGGTGCCTTCCAACTCCCAGACCTTCTTCCTCTCCTCCTTTCCATTGCTCTCTCTCATTCCCTGTCTCCTGATGATCTAGAATAATTTAGCTCTGATTCCTCCAAGCTTACCTTCCACAACCATCACCCTGCTCAGCAAACAGAGAACCCTGTATTCACCAGATTTTGTCTTTCTCAGTAAGTAATGCCTATGTTTTCTATCACATTACTTTTTATAACTTCCTACTGTTGAAATGAGGGCTACCTGAATGAATGAGGTAATGTATATGAAGCCTTTTACACAATAGCTGGCATATAACAAAGTACTAAATAAATTGTAATTTTTATTATTGTCATTTTATTATAACTACTCCTAGTAAGAGATGGCTAATGTAGGAAGCTACCAAATAAAGATGTATTACTTAGATCTTTCATGGCTTGTTTTACCTTTGACAAGAAAAGAAACTTCTAGAAAGAGGCCTGTTCAAGGATGAAGCTCAGAAAGACTTCAGGAAACCAGAAACCCCTACCTCTGAAGCAATTCTTGAAAGCCTTGGTAGGAGTGATTATTGATTAAGTCTCTGCAGTTGATCTACCCCAGGGGTGAAGGTTGCCTGCTTACTAAGAAGAAAACCTGCTGACCACTGGCCTTGTTAGACACTGCTAGGTTCCTGGAGAGGTTTCCTGGCCAAGGTTGAGAGACAGAAATTCACCCATCTGTTAGAGATTTTGCAGGCCCAGCCCAGCTTGAAAAGCAGGGCCATGTACACGACCTTGGGATGGGCCTTTGCTCACATCTTCACTATTCTGATCCCCATAGTCTGTTTTGAGATTCTGGCTTGCTTACTGTGCAGCTGGATGATATAAACAAGGTGTATTTTTAGTCTTGCATGATCCCTTTTAAGTTAGAACCAAAGTTGTCATCTTCCTCTTAACACAGGCTTCTCCTCTTTCAAGGTTCCCTTTCTCAGGAAGAGCAGCACCATTCACACAGCCATCCCCTGAAGCCTCCCTGAATAGTTTTCTCCCTGATCTAGTCACTTTTTCTGTCCCATAGATTTTACTTCTACAGTATCTCTGAGCTCCATCCCTCTCCACTGCCTCTGGCTTCCTTTATGCTCTCATCAACTCTTTTCTGGCCCAGCTTTTGCTGGTCTCACTCCTGCTATAATAAAACAAAGCAAAACCTAAGTGACTCCCTCATCTGTCAGGTTATGCTATCTTATATATGTAATGAAACAATGAACTCCAAAATCCCCAGGGCATTCAGCAACAAAGGCTTATTTCTCACACACACACTGCACACTTCTCACCAGTTGGCTGTATTTCTCTGTTCCACATTACTGCAGTCCATACTCTGGAATGGAGTAGCTAGCTTACGGAATAATGATGGTCTTCCTGTCTCAGACAAGGAGAAGGGGCCAGGCATGGTGGCTCACACCTGTAATCCTAGCACTTTGGGAGGCTGAGAGGGAGGATTGCTTGAGCTCAGGAGTTTGAGACCAGCCTGGACATATAGTGAGACCTCATCTCTACTAAACATGAAAAAAGATAGCTGGATGTGGTGGCGCATGCCTGTAGTTCCAACTACTTAGGGGGTGGGGGTCAGGGGTGCTGAGGCTAGAGGATCACTTGAGCCTGGGAGGTGAAGGCTTCAGTGAGCCATGATCAAGCTACTGCACTCCAGCTTGAGCAACAAAGCAAAATTCTGTCTCAAAAACAAACAACAAAACAACAAAACAAAACAAAACACAAAGAGAGGGAACATTCCTTCTGTGTCACAGGCTATGAAAAAAAAAAAGGGAACATGGTGAATTGTTTCTAAAACATTTTCCTGGAAGTAACACAAATGACTTTTTGTTGTATTTAGTTGGCCAAAACAAGTCTTATAACAAACCTGATTTCAGTGGAATTTGGAATTATAATTTTAATCAGATGTTGGTAAGCACTTAGATAGTCTGCCATACTCGTATTATATAAAGTCCTTAGCTTGGCAACAATTGATATCCATTGGGGTCTTGCCTCACATCTGGGATGAAATCCTTCAGCATTTGTATGTACTTTTCCATTAGGATCTAGGCACTCATTCACAGCTCCATTTTTCTAACCATCTCTCCACTAGTTTATCTAACTGACATATTTTCAACCAATTCTTGTGTAAGTAATTGGGGCTACCGGGATACATAAGACACAAAATCTGTCCTCAAAAAGTTCATAAATGGAGAGATATACAAATAATAAATGCACTAAAAGCTTGATTATAGAAAATTATGAACATATTCAAGTATGAATAACCTAGTATCATGAACTCCCTTGGACTGGCATCCAGCTTCAGCAGTTATCAATTCATTGCCATCATCTTTGTCTCTATCCCCACCAGTATCCCCCATATTATTGTTTTTTAATTGGAATTTTTATTGAGATAATTGTAAATTCACATGAAGTTGTAGGAAATAACACAGAGATCTGTGTATCCTTCATGCAGTTTTCCCCAACACTAGCTTCTTGCAAAACTATATGCAGTACAATATCACAACTAGAATATTGACATTGATACAATCTATCAATTTTATTCACATATTCTCAGTTTTACTTATATTCTTGTATTCATTTGTGTGTGGATGTATTTTGTCCATGTTATTTTGAAGCAAATCTGAGACATTATATAAATGCCCCCTGAATTTGTATAGTATATATGTTTACAAAATAAGGACTCCTTAAAAAATATTATCATTCCCATACCTTAAAAAGTTACTCCTAATTCTTTAATGTCATCAAATATTAAGGTAGTATTCAAATTTCCATTTCCCATAAATGTCACTTTTTAACAATTTGTTTGAATAAGGTCCACACCTTGTGACTACTTGACATGTATTTTAAGGCTCTTAAAATCTAATGTATACTTTCCTCCTTCCTCTCCTTTTCTCTTTTCCCCTTGCAACTATCTCTTTTGTCCTTTATAGTTTCCCATGAGTGATTATATCCACATGTTATATTTAAACATGTTTCCCTGTCCTCTTTATTTCCTATACCTTGGCAGTTGGATCTCAAGATGTGGTCACATTCAGCTTCAATATTTTTTGGCAAGACTCTTCCAAAGGAGGCACGCAAAGTCTGGCTGTCTCTCTTTTTTGTGACATTGGTGTTCCTTGTCAATGTTGATTAATCAGGGGTTACAAAATGGCAACATTCTAATTCTATTGCTCCTTTCTGATTCAATATAGAATTACTGATTCCAGAAAAATCAATTTATCGCCTCTACTATTTGGTTACCAAGAAGGCAGGTATTTAAATAGTAAATTGAATTCTCTAATATCTTCCAATAATGACCAATTAATTTTTTTATTATTATACTTTAAGTTTTAGGGTACATATGCACAACGTGCAGGTTTGTTACATATGTATACATGTGCCATGTTGGCGTGCTGCACCCATTAACTCGTCATTTACATTAGGTATACCTCCTAATGCTATCCCTCCCCCCTCCCCCCACCCCACAACAGGCCCCGGTGTGTGATGTTCCCCTTCTTGTGTCCATGTGTTCTCGTTGTTCAATTCCCACCTATGAGTGACCAATTAATTTTAAAATTTTAGGTATCATTATGTACTCATGAGTGAAAACACATTTGATGTATTTTAATCCATTGAAGTTATTTTTCATTCCTGTTCAAAGTGTTCATTTTTGGCCCGTGGGAATCTCTTCAAGTTGGCTTCTGATTTTTTCAGCATTAGTCTTGGTAGTCTTTGATAGTTTCCTAGGAATCTCATATGGCAAAATGTTAGGCTGTCTGTCCATTTCCGGCTCCAGACATGGAATCAGTTGTTTCTCCAAGGAGTCCTGATATATTCTACTCTACGTGTATGTGTGTTTAACGTTCACATGTAGTCCTGGTGTTGCTTTTGCTACAGTGATTTTGGCTAACTGAAGCTCACACTCACGTGGTGGGTACCCAAGAAGGGCTCATGAGAACAATATTCTCTTAGTCCTTTTTTGATGACAACCATTTGTTTAGCTGCCTTTTTGTTTTTGGCAGGGTCTAGCTCTGTCACTGAGGCTGGAGTGCAGTGGCACAATCAAAGCTCACTGCCCTTAAACTCATAGGCTTAAGTGACCCTCCTGCCTCAGCCTCCTGAGTAGCTAGAGCTACAGAAATATGCCACTGTACCCAGCTAATATTTTTAAATTGTATTTTGTAGAGACTGAGTCTCATTGTGTTGCTCAGGGTGGTTTCAAACTCCTGGCCTCAAGCAGTCCTCTCGCCTTGGCCTCCCAAAGTGCTGGGATTACTAATGTGAGCCCCTGTGCCTGGCCCATTTCTCAGCTTTTATACCTGAAGTTTAGCTTGGCTATATACAAAATCCTTGGCTCACTTCTTTTCTTTCTTTTGGTATATTAAATATGTTATCTATGATCTTCTGACATAATGTACTGCTATCAAAAAATTTGATGGTCATCTGATATTCTTTCCCTTATATGCGACTTACTCTTTGCACTTGGATGCTTCAGTACTTTTTGTTTTTTATGTAAGTAAAGAAATTTTGTTAGAATATTTCTCTATATTGCTTGGCCTGGGTTGACTGTACCTAGATATAAGATGTGCCCTTTGAAATACAGTCTCAAACTTAAAACAACATTTCATTTTGTCTTTTTTTATACTTTTAAGTTCAGGGGTACATGTGCAGGTTTGCTATTATATATACACAGGTAAATTGTCATCGGGGTTTGTTTTACAGAGTATTTCATCACCCAGGTATTAAGCCTAGTACTCATTAGTTATTTTTCCTGATCTTCTTCCTCCTCCCACCCTTCACCTGCTGGAAGGCCCCAGTGTGTGTTTTTCCCCTCTGGGTGTCCATGTATTCTTATCATTTACCTCCCACTTATAAGTGAGAACATGCAGTATTTGATTTTCTGTTCCTGTGTTAGTTTGATAAGGATAATGGCCTCCAGCTCCATCTATGTCCCTGCAAAGGACATAATCTTGTTCCTTTTTATGGCTGCATAGTATTCCATGGTGTATATGTACCACATTTTCTCTCTCCAGTCTGTCATTGGTGGGTATTTAGGTTGATTCCATGTCTTTGCTCTTGTGAGTAGTGCTGCAATGAACATATGCATACATGTCTTTATAATATAGCAATTCATATTCCTCTGGGTATATACTCAGTAATGGGATTGCTGTGTCAAATGGTATTTCTGTTTTTAGGACTTTGAGGAATTGCCACACTGTATTCCACAATGGCTGACTAATGTACACTCCTAAAAACAGTGTGTAAGCATTCCTTTTTCTCTATAACCTCACCAGCATCTGTTATTTTTTGACTTTTTAATAATAGCCATTCTGATTGGTGTGAGGTAGTATCTCATTGTGGTTTTGATTTGCATTTCTCTAATGATCAGTCATGCTGAGCTTTTCTTTATACGATTGTTGGCTGCATGCATGTCTTCTTTTGAAAAGTACCTGTTCATGTCCTTTGCCCATCTTTTAATAGAGTTGTTTGCTTTTCCTTTGTAAATTTAAGTTTCTTATAGATGCTGGATATTAGATCTTTGTTGGATGCATAGTTTGCAAATATTTTCTCCCATTCTGTAGGTTGTCTATTCACTCTATTGATAGCTTCCTTTGCTGTGTAGAAGCTCTTTAGTTGATTAGATCCCATTTGTCAATTTTTGGTTTTGTTGCAATTGCACTGGTGTCTTCATCGTGAAATATTTGCCCATTCCTATGTCCTGAATGGTATTGCCTAGGTTGTCTTCCAGGGTTTTTGTAGTTTGAAGTTCTACATTTAAGTCTTTAATCCATCTTGAGTTGACTTTTGTATATGGTATAAGGAAGGGGTCCAGTTTCACTCTTCTGCATATGGCTATCCAGTTATCCCAGCACCATTTATTGAATAGGGAATCCTTTCCCTATTGCTTGTTTTTGTCAGATTTGTTGAAGATCCAATAGTTGTTGGTGTGTGCCCTTATTTCTGGGTTTTCTATTCTGTTCCATTGGTCTATGGGTCTGTTTTTGTACCACTACTATGCTGTTTTGGTTACTGTAGCCCTGTAGAATGGTTTAAAGTTGGATAGTATGATACCTCCAGCTTTGTCCTTTTTGCTTAGGATTGCCTTGGCTATTTCACCTCTTTTTTGGTTCCATTTGAATTTTAAAATAATTTTTTCTAGTTTTGTGAGTAATTTCAATGATAGTTTAATAGGAACAGCACTGAATCTATAAATTGCTTTGGGCAGTATGGCCATTTTTTCTATATTGATTTTTCCTATCTGTGAGCACAGAATGTTTTTCCATTTGTTTGTGTCATCTCTGATTTCTTTGAGCAGTGTTTTGTACTTCTCCTTGTAGAGATATTTCACCTCCCTGGTTAGTTGTATTTCTAGGTATTTTATTCTTTTTGTGGCAGTTGTGAATAGGATTGCATTTCTGATTTGGCTCTCAGCTTGATTGTTGTTGGAATGGAATGCTAGTGGTTTCTGCACATTGATTTTGTATCCTGAGATTTTATTGAAGTTGTTTATCAGCTCAAGAAGCTTTTGGGCCGAGACTATGGGGTTTTCTAGATACAAGATCATATTGTCTGCAAACAGGGATAGTTTGACTTCCTTTCATCCTATTTGGATGCCCTTTTTTTTTTCCCTCTTGCCTGATTGCCCAGGCCAGGACACCCAATACTATGAGGATTTGTGTCAGAGGGCATTCTTGCCTTGTGCTGGCTTTCAAGGGGAATGTGTCCAGCTTTCACTCATCCCATATGATGTTGGCTGTGGGTTTGTTATAGATGGTTCTTATTATTTTGAGGTATATTCATTTAATACCTAGTTTATTGAGAGTTTTTAACATGAAGAGGTGCTGAATTTTATTGAAAGCCTTTTCTACATCTATTGAGATAATCATGTGGTTTTTGTCTTTAGTTCTGTTTGTGTGATGCATCATGTTAATTGATTTGTGTATGTTGAACCAACCTTGCATTCCAGAGATAAAGCCTATTTGATCATGGTGGAAAAGTTTTTGATGTGCTATTTGAATCAGCTTAAAACAACATTTTAAAGTAATTGTTTTTTGAGTTATAGTTTTAAGATTTATTTTGTTTATTTTCTTTGGTTTTTTCTTCTAGCACTCTATGCGTGTGTTGGGTTATCTGATTATCTTCTATATTTGTCACTTTCTCTTGTGAATTCTTATTTATTTCTTTTAATTAAAAATTTCTTCTCTTCATCTTCTGTCTCTTTTACGGTACTATCTGGGCCAGGTGCAGTGACTCATGCCTGTAATCCCAGCACTTTGGGAGGCTGAGTTGGGCAGCTCACTTGAGGCCAGGAGTTGGAGACCAGCCTGGCCAACATGGTAAAACCCTGTTTCTACCCAAAATACAAAAGTTAGCTTAGTTGGGCGTGGTGGTGCTCACTTGTAGTCCCAGCTTCTCAGGAAGCTGAGGCATGAGAATTGCTTGAACCCAGGAGGTGAAGGTTGTAATGAGCTGGAATCATGCCACTGCATGCCTGGGTGCCAAAGCAAGACTCTGTCTCAAGAAAAAAAAAAAAGTACTATCTATTATTTACTGTTCTGTTCAGTTTCTTCTGTTTTAGTCTTCATTTCTGAGCTTTTTCTTTCAAGATGTAGTCTCGCACTGTTGCCCAGGCTGGAGTGCAGTGGTGTACTCTTGGCTCACTGAAACCTCTGCCTCCCGGATCCAAATGATTCTCCTGCCTCAGCCTCCCGAATAGCTGGGATTACAGGTGCCTGCCACCACGCCCAGCTAATTTTTGTATTTTTAGTAGAGATGGGGTTTCACCATGTTGGCCAGGCTGGTCTTGAACTCCTGACCTTGTGATCTGCCCGCCTCAGCCTCACAAAGTGCTGAGATTACAGGTGTGAGCCACTGCACCTGGCCATTTCTGAGCTTTTCTTGTTGTTGTTTCTAATTTTTTCCTGAGTTTTATCATTTTACATTTTAGTGTATTTTATTCTGATATGTGGTTTTTTTTTAATATCTTCCATTATTGCTTCTAATTCATTTTCATTTATTTTTAAATATTAGGTTATAAACAGTTTCATCTGTTCCTTTCAAAAATTTTTGTCTTGCTTTCATGATATGTAAGGACATTATTTTGCTCTTAATTCACTGTTTTTATAAGTATGCATGGGAATTAAGCATAACATTTTCTGATGCTCATTTTTATATGAAAGTTCTTTATCTGCAGTTTTTGGAGGAAGAGGTAGGTCAGGATAGATTTTATAGCATTAGAGCTTTAGAGTTCTCTTTTCTGCTGTTTTTGTAAAATGTTAGAAATTCAAGGACTTAACTAATTCTCAGATCTCCTGGCTCCTTTCTTCTACTTTAGTCTGGACTTCTTTGCCTTTTGTCTCTGTTGTTTCTGTCCTGCTCAACTTCAACTCTATTCCTAGTATGTCTCCTCAGTGTGAGACTTGATGTTGAAAGGTTATTTATCACATGTTGACCAGTTAGTTTTGGGCATTCATAAAGCACACTACTTCATCCCCTTTGGATCTTGTGTGAGCCCCTTTGTACTCACTCACATATTATAGAGGAACAATTCTTCCATAATGATATGATTTTTCTGTGTCCCCACCAAATCTCAACTTGAATTGTATCTCCCAGAATTCTCATGTGTTGTGGGAGGGACCCAAGGGGAGGTAATTGAATCATGGGGTCCAGTCTTTCTCATGATATTCTCGTGATAATGGATAAGTCTCATGAGATCCGATGGGTTTATCAGGGATATCTGCTTTTGCTCCTTCTTCATTCTCTCTTGCTGCCACAATGTAAGAGGTGCCTTTTGTCCTCTGCTATGATTATGAGACCTCCCCAGCCACGTGGAACTGTAAGTCAAATTAAACCTCCTTTTCTTCCCAATCTGAAGTATGTCTTTATCAGCGACATAAAAATGGACTGAAACACATAGCGATCGCTATTGTCGAGTTGATATACTGCACTTATTAATGAATACGTAATTCTATTTTGGGAGTAGTTCTGGTCTCAGTCTGTCAGCTACTCTGTTGCTTCCTTTTACCTTACACACAGGTGCTGATGCCATGCAGCAGGAATAGTAGTGGTTTATCATCTCTGGGTCTTATTTTGGTGTTTGTATGGACATCTTGTCACCTGGTTTTGCTGTAGATATTGTCTGTGGAATTTTGGCTTTGCTATGTTAGTTGCTCCATATATTTTTTTTATGGGAGGGGATTCAAAAACTACCATATGTCAGTAGCTGTCTCTCCAGGACTGCAAAATGTGGTTTTAGAAGTCCTAAAATGGCTTAGGCACAGGCTGCTGCTGAAGTGCAGAGAAAGTCAGTGGAGAAGCGGGTGCAGGGAGGATTTGGCTGGGACGTCAGGGAAGGTACCTACAGGAGGTAAATTCTGTCTGAACTGAGCCTCCGAAGGAGTCATTTGAATACGAAAAAGGGAGCAGACTATGAAGGCAAAAGTAACAGCATTTGTGAGTGGTCAGGTCCATGAGATGGCATGTTGTGAGTGGGGAATGAAAGGTCCTAGCAGATGCTGAATGAGTGTCTGTTGGGCGTTGAAGTGTGGTAACCTCTCTGAATGTAAGCTTCTGTTTCCCTGACCCAGCAACCTTGTTTTCCAGGATAGATTGGTTTTTATATATTGCTAGTTCTCACCTTTCTGGTCCCTGTGTAATTCTCATTATTCATTGCTTTTTATAATCCTCTCAGTTGAGAGCCATCTGTGAAGTTAATTTCAGCACTGTTTACTCTTTCCTCCCAAATCATTAATGAAGATGAAACATTCAATGGAATTGAACTTTGCAGCCATTTCTGGGAAATTCCACTGAGGCTTGCTCTTCTTGTTCCAGGTAATCATCTTGAAATCAAACATGTTATCACCCTTTGGTCAGTTGTTCATAAGGCTATTGAGTTTAAGTTTGCATTCATTTAAATTCAATTTTTTTTAAAGACTCTATTAGGTAATCCAGCTTTAGTCTTCAACAAAACAGGAAAAAAGGTTTAATCTCACTAGTAATCAAAGATATGCAAATTAGGACATTATTGAAGGGTTTGTGTTTTTCACTGACAGTATTTGTAAACATTTTAAAAGTTAGCACCCACTGCTGGTGAAGTGTGTTGAAATTAACATTTCTAAATGCTTTTAGAAATCAATATGGCAGGCCTGGCTTGGTGCCTTATGCCTGTAATCCCAGCATTTTGAGAGGCTGAGGCAGGTGGATCACCTGACCTCAGGTGATCAGGAGTTCAAAACCGGCCTGACCAATATGGTGAAACCCTGTCTCTATTAAAAATACAAAAATTAGCTGGGCATGGTGGTGCGCACCTGTAGTCTCAGCTACTCTGGAGGCTGAGACAGGAGAATTGCTTGAACCCAGGAGGCGGAGGTTGCAGTGAGCCGAGATTACACCACTGCACTCCAGCCTGGGCAACAGAGTGAGACTCCTTCTCAAAAAAAAAAAAAAAGAAAAAGAAAAAGAAATCAATATGGCAGTTTAGCATCAAGGCTCATAAGAGTGTTTACCCTTTTCTTTGTTGTTTTTTTTTTGTTTGTTTGTTTGTTTTACCAGTAGTGGGAATTTATCCTGAGAAAGTATTTCTGGAAGAAAGAAAGAAAAACCTTGCATGAATATGGTGGTTGAAATATTTATCTTTATGTAATAAAAATGGAAACAAAATCTACCAGCAATGGGAGAATTATTAAATAAACTAAGGTCCATCAACTGAATGAATAGAAAGTGATAAACACATCAAAGTATCTCAGTAATGGGTTGCTGCTGTTACTGTTGTTATTAGTATCTTTGTTGTTTTTATTCTTTGATCCTACATACATGTTGCTTTTTTTCCCATGGCACTATGACTGCAACTCCAGTTTACTAATAAGAACATATTTTGTCCCCTAAAATAATTATCAAGAAATGACATTAAACCAATAGTTGTAACTTAGTGCTAAACTGTGGTTTACTATAAATAAAAACTTTGTAATATTACTATACATCTTCAAAGATGAAATAATATACGAATCTTCATAGTAGAAAGTTACTTATCATGCCCTTAAATTGGAACCAACCCACATGTCCATCAGCTGATGGTTGGATAAATAAAGTGTGGTATCTTCGTACAATAAAATATTATTAGGTCATAAAAGGAAGGAGTGATACAAGCTATAGCATATATGAACCTTGGAGTTATTATGGTAAGTGAAAGAAGTCAGCCACAAAAGTTCACATTGTATGATTCCATTTATATTAAATGTCCAGAATATGCAAATCCATGGAGATAAAAAGTAAATTAGTGATTGCTTCTGGCAGAGGGGATTGGAAGAGTGGGGAGCGACATGGGGTTTCTTTTTGGGGTTAAAACAATGTTATAAAATTGATTATGGTGATAGTTGCACAACTCAGTGGCAATACTGAAAACCATTGAATTGTGCACTTTAAATGGGTGAATTGAATGGTATGTGATTTGTATCTCAATAAAGCTGTTACCAAATAAACTGACTACACCAAAGCCCAATTATCTAATCAACCTCTATAATAAGCAATGATTCAACCTTTGAAAAACTTAAATAGAATGCTGCAGCATTAATATAAGCAATTCTTTAATAACACAATCTCAACTTTTCATAACTATTCCATAGCATAGTAGAGCTCTGATTTTAACATCCCCTCATTTTTAGAGTTTTCAAGCAGTGAAAGCAGTTTTTGGCAGTTTACAAGACTCTGGCAAACCACCTGCACCTTTCAAACTAAAGATTTTGAACTGTTTGGTCCCCTTGTAAGTTTAGAAACAGTATCAGTTAAAATCAATTTGGCTGAAAATGACAGATACCTTGAGACATAATATTAAATTAAAGATAATAGATACAAGTTTATTTCTCCCTCACATAAGCATATTTAATCCAAAGAGGACAAGGCAGTTGTATGATCACTGTCTAGCTAGTTAATCTACCATTTCAAAACAGTGTTTACCTATTACCCAAGCAGTGTACACTGTACCCAGTATACCCAATAGGACTTTATCCCTCACCCCACTCCCATCCTTTCCCCCCTAGTCCCCCAAATCCATGATATCATTCTTATGCCTTTGCATCCTCATAGCTTAGCTCCCACTTATAAGTGAGAACATACAATATTTGGTTTTTCCATTCCTGAGTTACTTCACTTAGAATAACGGCCTCCATGATGGCTGTTCAGGTCCTGCCAACCCATCAGCATTCCAACCAGGAGAAGGAAGGACAGGGAGAAGAGAAGGGCACGGTTTTTTATGAATGGATTTATTCTAGAAATCAGACACTACTTTCTTACGTCTCTTTGCTAGAACTTAGTCACACACTATAATTGGTTGCCAAGGAGGCCAGAAAATGTTTTTATTTTGGGTGGCCATGTGCGTAGCTAAAATTTGGAGGGTTTAGTGTTATAGAAGAAGGGGAGAATGGATTCTTGGGAACTACCAGTTCCTCATACAAAGTGTCTCTGCCCCTAATTTTTCATGTGCTTCCTTCAGCTGGGGTAGAAATGCATTCCAAATTCTTGGCTTTGAATTTAAACTCTGTCCTAGAAAACCACCTAACCTCCATGAAACTGTTTCCTCTCCTACAAAGTGAGAAAATATTCTCATCTCATTTGACTGTGGGAAGGGTAAAGCATATTAATATATGTTGAAAGTGTTTTATAATCTATAAAGCAGTGCACACATGATAGATTTAACTTGAAAAAGAGTGTACATAGGTAGGATATAATCATGGTTTTAAAATGTCTGAAGCACTCTCTAGGGAAGTCAGAAACTTAAAAAAAAAAACTCCCTATCACTCCAGAGGGCAAAATGGGTTCAGTCGTGAAAGTCAGAGGGAGGCAGATCTCAACTGAGTCTGCCTTCTCTACAGTCCAGGGCCGTTCAACAAGAAGATAGCTCCTTTCTGGCCAGGCACAGTGGCTCGCCTGTAGTCCCAGCACTTTGGGAGGCTGAGGCGAGTGGATCACTTGAGGCCAGCAGTTCAGGATCCGTCTGGCCAACATGGCAAAACCCCTTCTCTACTAAAAATACAAAAATTAGCTGAGCATGGTGGTGTATGGCTGTCATCCCAGCTACTCAGGAGGCTGAGTCAGGAGAATCACTTGAAGCTGGGAGGTAGAGGTTGCAGTGAGCCAAGATCATGCCACTGCACTCCAGTCTGGGCAATAGAGTGAGACCCTGTCTCAAAAAAAAAAAAAAAAAAAAAAAAAAAAAAAAAAAAAAAAAAAAATAGGCCGGGCGCGGTGGCTCACGCCTGTAATCCCAGCACTTTGGGAGGCTGAGGCGGGCAGATCACAAGGTCAGGAGATCGAGACCATCATGGCTAACACGGTGAAACCCTGTCTCTACTAAAAATATAAAAAATTAGCCAGGCGCGGTGGTGGGCGCCTGTAGTCCCAGCTACTCCAGAGGCTGAGGCAGGAGAATGGCGTGAACTCAGGAGGTGGAGCTTGCAGTGAGCCGAGATCACGCCACTGCACTCCAGCCTGGGTGACAGAGCAAGACTCCGTTTCAAAAAAATAAAATAAAATAAAAATAAATAATAATAAAATAAAAAAAATGGCTCCTTTCTGCAGAACTGTGCTCTTTGTCTTTATCTTATCTTCTAGTGGAGGGCTTTGGCCAGTTGTTAGAGATGGGGTGTGTTGATGCCTCATCCATCTGCAAAGCAGGTAAGCCAATGTCCACTGTCTCAGAACCACTTCCTTATTACCACCGTCTTGCAGTGTGGCTAAACATAATATCTACTGTCAAAAAGCTTATAATAGAGAAAGGGATTTAAAATATATAAAAATAATGGTTGCTTATAGTAGAAAGATAAATAAAGTGAGATTGGATTTTAGGACCAATGCAATGAAAAGAACATGTAAACACTGGAAATAAAGACTCCCTAAGCTTGTACCTTCTTAAATAGTTTAAAAAAAATACTCATTGAACGTTGAATACTCTCAGCTCAGAGATAATCAAGAGACAGTTCATTCTTGAGAGTGTAGGTTTTCAGAATGTTCTGAGAAACAGTGAACGATTTTAAGGGGAGTTACATTTGAAGTGTAGTTGGGAATCGAGGGAGGGGAAGGATGTGGAAAGATTCCAGTAGTATTATTAAGAAAATTGATTGAAGCTACTCTAGTAAAAGTAGGAGGAATTACATCAATAAGACAAATGGTACCTCCGGTAACTTTGAACTCAGTATTGATAGAAGGGTGGATGGAGAGATCTGGGAAATCAATGAAACTATCTCTAAAATTTCAAGGCAATTGATTGAAAGAGAGTAAGGAAAGCAGGCAAAAAGAAAAAAAAAAAAAGTCAGCCTTTTATCATTGCAAATGAGGCCACACTGTTGATCACCTGCTCCTAAAGTCCGACTCAATGCAAGCTTCAGGAGGAAAAAAAGGGTGTCACATAATCTGAAAATAGGTTAGGCTGCTCCGTTGTATTTATAGGAAGAGAATGATCTAGTTCATGTATTCTAAGTAGTTCAACTTTTATATACGAAATCAAATCAGCCCCATTCAGAACGATAGACTCTTTACTGTCTTAAATACCCATCCTATCATTCTGCTTGTGTAGAAAAGAAAAACTCAAAATGTTCAATCAAAATGTTCTGATGCTAACACGAAACGCACGATGGAGGGTGGTGCAGGCAGCTTCACCTCTGGTGTCTCCCATTTTCTCCTTCACAAATTCCTAGTTCACTTTTGAACTTCTTAGCTGAGAGTCTGTATAACCCCAAGCCTCAGCCTCTATCAACCTCAGTAGTTTTTCCTGAGCTTAAGTTATTGAATAAACCTAGTATTTTGGATCAGTGAGGAAAAGCCTGAACTTTTATGTGTGTTATTATATATGGTACCTTTTAGTTATGGGGAATTCTTAGGAAATGGGTTGACCTGATCATTAGATATTTTTATGTAGGGATATAGTGTGGCCAGTATCTGCCTGACATTCATTTCTCCTTCTTCCAATATAATCACCATAATTTCTTTTTCAAAAGATAACTACCCATCCTCACACTTTCCTCTAGTGGACTCATACACAGTCTGCGAGAAGAAGCTGGGAATAGAGAAAGTTCCAGATTGGCTCCCATCAGCTTGTCCGCCATTGTCAATGGCTCCAGCCATGAGCACCTGTGCTAAATGATGGGCTCTCTACTGAAATCAGCAGCATATTTACAGCAAGAGGGCAATTATCTGAGGTCCAAACTCTTAGTTTTGGGCTGAAAATAGCACTGGCTGTATAGATTTCTATGAGAATAGCCAATGAGTTGCCATCTCCAACATCGTCCTGTCTCTGGGTCTCACAGTTTTGCACTTGGGCAGGGAAATTCTCCAAGGCCCAGGTACTCATCCATTGACCAGACATTTAGTGAGCCGCTTCTGTGCTCCACAAATTATGCTGAGTTCTGGAGACATAAACTAGGTTAGGAGCTTGTCCTGCACACTCACAGTCTAATACGGGAGACAAACATACAAGCTTAAGGACTGTGGGAGGAACTCTACGAGAGAGTGAGGTACAAAGTGCTGGGGGGCATGCAGAGGCCAGCATGTGGTTCTGATTGGGTAATCATGGGCACCTTCACGGAGGTGGGTGTACCTTAAACTGGACTTACTAACTTAGATGTTTCCAGGAACCAAGATGGAAAAATGAATACTTAAAGTGATCAGATACAGGATAATAGGGAGAGGGAATGCCTCATGCAACTGGAGAACACCTGTCTTCTCCAAAGGGCATGCAGATTAAACCTTTAAAGAACATTGGGGCCTGGCGCGATGGCTCACGCCTGTAATCCCAGCACTTTGGGAGGCTAAGGTGGATGGATCGCGAAGTCAGGAGATTGAGATCATCCTGACTAACACGGTGAAACCCCATCTCTACTAAAAATCCTAAAAATTAGCTCGGTGTGGTGGCAGGAGCCTGTAATCCCAGCTACTTGGGAGGCTGAGGCAGAAGAATCGCTTGAACCTGGGAGACAGAGGTTGCAGTGAAACGAGGTCTTGCCACTGCACTCCAGCCAGGGCAACAGAGCGAGACTCTGTCTCAAAAAAAAAAAAAAAAAGGAACATTGTACTGGCTAAATAATTCCAGCTGCAATGCTGTGGGTTGCTGGTTTTCCATTTCTGCTTTTGAGTCAGGAAGAATTCTCTGGATAGACAAGGCAAAGAAGCACTCCAGGGAGTAGTTAAAAAACCCTGAGGAGGCCGGGTGCGGTGGCTCACGCCTGTAATCCCAGCACTTTGGGAGGGCAAGGCGGGCAGATCACGAGGTCAGGAGATCAAGACCATCCTGGCTAATACGGTGAAACCCCATCTCTACTAAAAATACAAAAAATTTAGCCGGGTGTTGCGGTGGGCGCCTGTAGTCCCAGCTACTCCGGAGGCTGAGGCAGGAGAATGGCGTGAACCGGAAGCCGGAATCTGCAGTGAGCCGAGATCGCGCCACTGCACTCCAGCCTGGGCGATAGAGCGAGACTCTGTCTCAAAACAAAAGAAAACAAAAACCAACAACAACAACCACAACAAAAACCCCTGAGGATAAGATCCTTCTCAGCAGGGAGAATACAGCACTGTCAGGCTGAGGCAAAGAGTAGACACAATGTGTAGCTTTTCCTGGCTGGTTGGTCTCCTTGTCTGATCCTAACTCCCCCTATTCAGACAACACTCAGGCATTCTGGACCATCTGAATGGCCCACAATGCCATCTTTATCCTTAGATAGGCTATTTAACCAATCTTTAAAAATTTAGCCACACTTTATGGATCCTGATCGAAGTGACAACTTCATCCTCACTCTTTGTGTACACTCTGACCTCAGCTTGCCTTCCTTTTGAAACAGTCTCCTCTGATTTTGAATTTCACTGAAGGCATGGATTATATTTCATAATAACAATGATCATGGTTGTGGGTTTTGAATCAAACGCTTGGGTGGAAATCCTTATTCCTCAGTTACTAACTGTATAACTTTGGAGAAATTCACAAATTGATATACTTCCTCTCTCTGAGCCTGTTTCTATTTCTGTTAAATGGGTATAATGAACCTCACTTCATTTTATTTATATAAAGAACTTGGCACAATGTGTGGCACATAGGCGGGCATCACTCTGAGGAGATGGACAGTGAAATATCATCTGCATAAGTTCCCACTTGGGAACTTATGCCTTGTTCCTAACTTTGCCTCCATTGCCAGATTCTGGACTTGTTCTGGGTTTGCCCATTTCTCTGCTCCATCCATATCCTCTACTGATTCACTATCCTAGGCTCCCAGATGGCCTCGTAACTGAACTCAGATTGGGCTGCTCTCTACTCGAACAGCCAGACACATGGGAAACAGGGTTTGGTGGTAGGAAAGCAGTTTGGTCTATTCAAGTGTTAGCAAGTTGGGAGGTGGCCAGACTGAAGTCTTAAATTCTCAGGCTGGCTATAGAGGTGTTAAGGGGAAATGTGGCATGAAAACTCTCAGCAGGAGTGGCATGGCGTGTAGGTTTGCTTGTCATTTTTTTTTTTAAACGGAGTCTCACTCTGTCGCCCAGGCTGGAGTGCAGTGGCGTAATCTCAGCTCACTGCAACCTCCGCCTCCCAGGTTCAAGTGATTCTCCTACCTCAGCCTCCTGAGTAGCTGGGATTACAGGTGCATGCCACCATGTCCAGCTTATTTTTGTATTTTTAGTAGAGACAGGGTTTCGCCATGTTGGCCAGGCTGTTATCAAACTCCTGACCTCAAGTGATTCATCCACTTTGGTCTCCCAAAGTGCTGGGATTACAGGCCTGAGCCACCAGGCCCGGCCTGATGTCTCCCTTGAGTAATGGACCATCCAGAGGGTTGGTTGACATCATCTCGGCAGGGGTTGGGTTATGGATTAACGGCACATGGATTTCTTCTCAGAAGAGAGAAAATTGCAACTGCCATCTCTGCTTCACGCCTGGATTGTTTTAACATTGGTCTTTGGAATTTTCCTTTTTTTTATTTACCTATTTTTGAAACAGACTTGCGCTTTTGTTGCCCAGAGTGGAGTGCAATGGCACAATCTCGGCTCACTGCAACTCTGCCTGCCAGGTTCAAGTGATTCTCTTGCCTCAGCCTCCCAAATAGCTGGGATTACAGGCGCCAGCCACCACACCCAGCTAATTTTCTGTATTTTTAGTAGAGACAGGGTTTCACCACGTTGGCCAGGCTGGTCTCAAACTCCTGACCTCAGGTGATCCACCTGCCTCAGCCTCCCAAAGTGCTGGGATTATAGGCATGAGCCACCGTGCCCGGCCGGGCTTTGGAATTTTCAAGCAAACAGGCAGTTAGATGTAGGTGTAGCAAGAAACAAAGTGCAGGAGGAGTTACTTTTGGAATAGGCTAGCAAACTGACTATGCCACTGACAGCCTTAGCTTTCCAGCTCTTCCGTCCCTCCTTGCATGCGTCCTGCTCTGTTTTTGCTGCTGGTCTTGATGCTGACATGGATGGAGCTGACTGTAGACGAGATATTAAAACCCATCCATCAGGATCAGGAGCTTTTTCTCAGCACCAGATGGAAAAAGCTCTGGACCATTCTGTTCAGACAAAAGAATCCAACTTTTCCCTCTGATGACCCTCTTGGTCTTGCCGCCAGGGTTCTCTCTTATTTTCACACTTGATCTTAGCCAAAAGGCCGAGAAGCGATGTTCTCTCTTATTTTCATTGACAAAGAACACTCCCTGTTGGCAACAAGACATCCTGGGCTCTGTTTCAGTGGGAGTTAGTAAACTTCTAAAGCCACTCAGTCTTCAGGCTGGGATTTTACAGCACCCCCTGTGGTCCTCCATAATTGCTTGGAAATGCATGATGTCTCCCGTCATGTTGCTTAATTAAAATTCAGTTCTGTTCAACAAAGTCACAATTAAGAGGTGTTTTTTTTTCTTTCTTTCTTTTTCCTGCTATCATTTTCAGACCCCTGATTGTGATGCTTCCTTGCTTAATCTGGAAATTGTCTGAAATATTTCCGTGGGCAGTACGTGAGGGCTTGGCAGTCACCATTGTAGCAATGCCTGGAAAAGAAAAGGTGCTATGTTCTATTAAGTACATACGAAGTGGTACTTTCTGTTACTTGTGTCATTTGATCTGCTTTTGGCAGGTCATTATCCTCATTCATCTAGAGCAGATAACTGAGGCTCAGAGAGGTTCAGTAGCTTGCCTAAGTTTGCATAGCTCAGGGCAGAAGCAAGAAATTAAAATACAGAGTCAGCTGTCTTGATCATGTCATGGGATTAATACTAAAGATTAAAACACCCTCACAGAGAATAAGTGCTCAAATATCTAAAGGTTTTTGTAAGAAATTCACCAATGATGATTGGAGAGAGGAAATCCAGCTGCGACCCTCAACCGCCTAAATTTTTGAGAACGAGTCAAATAACTGGTGTGTCTTATTAATTTTTCTTCTCTCAACATCCAGAGTAGGTCCGAACTGTGGTCAAACCCTGTGTGCCCCATCTATTATATAGGTACCTAACCAACACTTGTTCAATTAAAAAAATAATTTGCATAGTACAATTACAAATTGAAATTGCATTAGCAATGCTCAGTGTCTAAATGCTCTTGAGAAAAATGGCTCTGAAGCACCGTCCTTTTCTCTGCAGCAGGACTCCATGGGAACTGAATTCTGACCACTCTGACTTGGAGTTTAGCATTCAAGAATTAGGAAGATTATTTCCTTGAACTAGTCTCTTCTCTCTCTGTAATTCCAGTGCTAAGTCAGGATTGACCCTGGCTCCTCTTCTCCACCCCCTCCCAGCGTAATTATCTCTCCAATTAAAGAGCAACCAAGGGACAACTGAACTGGAGGTTCTGCAGAATTACAACTAAGCACGCAGCCGAGGAATGTACTCAGCTTTGATCTCTTATCGCTCTGCACACACAGCCCTTTCTCTGTAAGGCTGGCTGCTCTCAGCATCACTGTGTCTAATCAAACGTGTCACACCTCCACTGAGGTAAATCGGGTTTATTGGAGAAGGGAAATTAAATTAAGTCTGTTTAGGAATTAATTGTGACTGTCTAAGTTTAGTCTATCATATTATCCCATTGTAGTGTATCAGGATCAAAATCCACTGACCCAGTTAAAATATATACATAACCTTTATAACTAGAAAATAGGCATAGTGTTTTGGGCAGCAAAAACAGCAAAGGGAAAATGAAAACTTAGAAATGGAAAGGCAGAAGATATGCAGGATATCAGCTGATTCACTTTAGAAGAGAACGTAAAACAAGGTTACAGACACCAAATACCCCTTAGTTTACACACACATGAAGATATAGTGGCTGGTGTATAATAGGTGCTCAATAAATATTTATTTAAATGATTGGAAAAATAAATTAATGAATGAATGGGTACATTGTCATCATCTTTATCACCATGATCTAGAGGTCTTCACTGAGCCAAGAGTGAACCATGTTACATGGTAGGTACTCCCTATTCAAGAGCAAAACAAGTATTTATTAAAGGCCTACTGTATTCTAGGAACTGGGCTAGGCTCTAGGGACATAAGCAAGACCCACTTTCTGCTGTCATCTAACATTTTTTCTAGGGGAGAACACAAAACTCTGAATTTGCATTGAAGGAGACCTCTGTGATTAGAGGATCTGGGATGCTATAGAAGCAAATAGTGAGAGTCATAGCAAGAACTGGGTCATGTTTCATGGGATGTGACCACAAAGCCTATGAACTAGACTTGAGCAGCATGAACAGGGGTTAATGAGAAGAATTTAAAATTGCTTAGGTCAGTTATTGATAGGGTTATTGATTGGGGCAGTCCTGGTTTATACTTGGTTTCCTGCTGTAATTGTAATAGTGCCCACTTCAACTTCCAAAAGTGCCCTAATTTGGATGATAAATTATACACTTATTCTAGTTGTTGAAAATTTCTATGAGCTGCTGATGTGTTCAAGAGAGTAGCAGTTAATAGCTGTCAGCTAGTGGTTCTATAAGGTGGAGCGTGAAGAGCTACTGGTGGGTTGGGATGACCTGATTGAGAAATCTTGTGCCAAAGAGGCTTTGAGAAGAGAAATTCAAAAATGAAACCCCACCTCTTCACTTCCAGAATGTTGATTCTTTAAGCAGCCTATATTTGGTGATATTCTTTGCAATGTACGATGTGGGTCTTTGTGCTTTATTCCCTAATGGTAAGAGAGAGAACAAACAGATTGGAGGTTTAGGTCACTCATCAGTGGAGATCAGCAACTGGGCTTGGGCAAGCATTCATCGGCCACTTGCAGGTAAGGAGGCTGCAGAACAGGGGTAATTAGAAAACCCTGTCTAATGTATCGCCCAGCTGGAAACTGAGTGATGGAGACCCAGTAAAGAAGAGAAAGCCTAATTAGACTAAGTGGGAATTTCTTCTGGAACAGGAAAATGTCAAGAATCATGTATAAACAATTTTTTTCCAGTGGCATTTGAAACCAGATAAATCCATTTATTGTCTTTGTATAATCATATAATTTCTTCTACAAAATGAACTATCAATATTTCCTTTGCAAAAAGGGACACAAGGAATCTCTCTCTCATCTGCCACATACACACAGAGTAGTTAAACAATATTCAAGGAATAACAAAATGAAAAAATCTGGACAAAGACTGAGATCCTATAGCTTAAAATAAATTTAGATATGCAGGCAATTTAAATAATAATAAATAAATGTGATAGGCCACCATTTAAAATTATCATCTATTGGTGGATTAAACTATGCTTCTGCTTCCAGATTTTCTCCTCTCTCTTCCGCTAAAATCATCATTATTAATGAGTGCTAACATTTTAAATCTTCTGACAACTCAAAATGGGAAGATTAGAGAAGGAATAGGTAGGCTATCAGTATAACCCATTTTCAATTTCAAGTTGACTGTGTTTTAATCCTTTAAAGATACACTAGAACTTCCTCTGGGTAAATTTGCTGAAGAATAAGAACCTTGTATGAGGTAGGCACTTTCATTATATTCATTCATTTATCCACTTATTTTATTCAACAAAGATTTGGAGGATTCCTGGCACATAATCACATGGCAGAAATTAGAGATGACTGGAACATGGCTCCCATCCCCAAGGAGCTCCTATATGGAAGAGTAGAGAGATAAATCCATGATTATAGCAAAATAAGGTATATAGGGAACTGCAGAAGTATGCAAAAGGCAGCAAAATGGAGAGCTAAAGAGTTAGCCAGGCAGACAGTCATGGATCAGCCATTTCAGGAGAAGCAACAGGAGCAAAGGAATGAAGATAAGAAAGAGCATAGTGTGTAGGAAGCTCAACTGGGCTGGTGTTAGCAGCATATTAAGTGTGGGTCTAAAGTCATAGGTAGGGGTCAGATCTCTCAGGATGTTTTCAGCGCCTCGGATTTTATCTGGAGGTAGAAGGAATCCTTGAGAAGTTTTAAGCAGGAGCAACACTCAGGTGCATATTTTGAAAAGATCACTTTGACTGCAGTGATGCTGATAGGACAGAAAGTCAAAGAAAAGATAAAGCAAGGAGATAAGAGACCTTAGGAGGAATCTAGGTGAAAAATGATGAGGACCTCATCCAGAACAGAAAGAGGCAGAAAGAAATGAGCAGATTTCTGAAATATTTAGAATCTAAATATTTCAGCCCAGAGCATCTTATTATAGAGTTGCCTCTGTTATAAACTGTAGGAGAGTGAGAGCCCTAGAGGCAAACTTGTACCAAACTCCAGGCTGGAAAATTCTGTTTCCAAAGACCACCATCCTCTAAACACCATGAGTCTGAACTCCTCGCCAACCATCCCTCTTCCTTCATAGATTTCAGCTCCTGGAGGACAGATTACCTGTACTGTAAAACACAAATCATGAAACTCCAGCTTTCAGATGTTTCCGAGCACACGCTGTGGTTATTTCATTTTCACAGCCTAAGCTTCCATATTTCTTATTGAGTGAGCAGGGTGAATGCAGCTGAAAGCTTGGTGCCTGTGTTCTTTTGGAAAATACAAGTAAAGCAAAGGGTCCTAAATAATTTACAACTGTCCTAAATTTTTCCAGCTGTCTTCCTTCTTCCGTATCTCCGAGGGATGCAAAAAAAACAGCCTCTAGCTCTCTAAAATGTTCGTGTTTCTAGAAGCTCTGGGAGAAAAGAAGAAAAACCACAAAGGTTCCCTCTTTAAATATTCTTTGTATCATATATTTTTTCCTTATACCCAGTGATGACAGGTAATAGCTGCAATTTTAGAGGAAAACTTGGTCTAATGAAAAGATCTTGCATTTTTGTCATGGTGGCATGGAATCATTGAATGTTAGAGCTGAAATTTGAATTTAGAGGCAATCTACTTCAGAGACAGACAACACCTGGCATGTGTGTTTTAATTCTCCTCACCCACATCAGTGGCAGACTTTGCTATTCCATCACTACAGTCTTTCTCTATAAGCCCAGGTGTAGCCTCAGTTCCTGTCAATACAGTGCTTAAGTGACTACTGACTGATTGGAGTTGGCAAGCAAAATGAAACTTATTCGTCGTCCTTGATCTAGTCCCAGCAGTTGCACAGGGGGAAACTGAGAGGCGGAAACGACCCAACAGCATGCTATCAGTGGGTTTTGATGCTCAGAACTTCCTTCAGGTTCTTTACTCTGAATAAAGGCCATTCTAGTCTTTACGCTGAATCTTTCTCTCCTGTGTCTGTCTCTGTGTCCCTCAGAATCTCCATGCCTTTCTCTTTCTTTGAATCTCCGGACACCTGTCTGCTTTCTGCCTGTCTTTGAGCTACTGCCTAGCTTTTGGGCCACAGCTGTATCTCAGTATGTCTCAGCTCATCCACTGAGTAGCTTTGGGACCCCAGGCGTGCCTCTGGACTCTTCCACGTGTAAATTGGGAACTGTAGTGCCTGCCCTGCACCAGAGAGCTTTTGGAGCCTAGTTGCATTCAGTGATAAGAAAAAGAGAGTAAGAATCACATGGCCATAGATAAAGAGTTTACTGGAAGATAAAGTAATAGTTTGATTTGTGATCATGTGGGAGAAAGATTTTTCTGGGACAACAGTAACGTCGAAGCACGTTTGTGCATAAATGGCTTCCATTTAACTAGCAGCAGGAGAAAGCCCAGTGTGGAGGAGGATGGGTGCCAAGAGGGGCAAGAATGAATGGGAGTTCACCATGTTTGGAGGCAGGTGGTAGCTACTTCAGTGGGTTTGCTCTTTTTTGTTTGGTTGGTTTGGTGGAGGGAGGGCACATTCTCCTGAGGTTTTACTCAGCCCCGGGGAGACTGTATCCCTCAGAAGAACTAGACACAAGCACTGAGTTTGGGGAGTGCTCATAGCATCCTCAAGCTAATGGAGGAGGGACCCTGGGCCTTCCTCACCATCAGGCTTGGTTTCCATTTCATGGTCCCAAGACAGATTTCTAAAGAAAGAAAATAAGCCTCATCTCCTAACTATGACTTGGTTGGAAGCCAAGAACCTACTTCAACGTTTGACCCATAACCTTCTCTTGAGATGATGTGCTGACTTTTTCAATGCATGAGTTTGCCCAAAGGCTTGATGGGAAAATCTCAACATTTGTTACCTAAGAAAGAGGATGTATCTTATTTTGTTTAAAAAACAGCATATGCCTTTATTTTTGTTTTAGTTCCCTCCAGCTTTATTGAGGTAAGATTGACAAATAAAAATTGCATATATTTATGGAGCACATAGTGATGTTTTGATATATGTATACGTTGTGAAATGATTACCCCAATCAAGCAAATCAGCATATCCATCACCTCGTGTAGTTACTATTGGTTTCTGTAACAGTGACAAAACTTGAGATCTAGTCTTTTAGTAAATTTTAAGTATAAAAACAGTATTAGTATCTATAGATTCCATGCTGTACATTAAGTCTCTAGAACTTACTCCTTGCATAACTGAAGATTTGTACCCTTTGAACAATCTCTCTCCTTCTCATTATCCCCCACTCCAGCCCCTGGTAACCACCATTCTACTCCATGCTTTATGAGTTTGATTTTTTTTTTTTTTAATATTCCACATAAAAGTGAGATCATGCAGTATTTGTCTTTCTGTGTCTGGCTCATTTCGCTTTGCCTAATCTCCTCCAGTTTCATCCATGCATTGTGCAAAACTCCTATGAACCTCCACAAGGAAAGAGCCAGGTTCAAGAGGCCAAAGAAGAGACCCAGAGCTATTATAGCAAACTAGACATGGGGTTTTATCAGGAGCTTACTCCTCCTGCAGGATAGAGTCCATTGGTGGCAGGCTGGACAGGAGAACTGCCTTACATACAAAAATAGTCCAGCGGTGGCAGGCTGGACAACATATCTGCCTTACGTACAGTCCAGTGGCAATAGACTGGACAACACATTGGCCTTCCTACAGTCCAGTGGCAGTGGGCTGGGCAACATACCTTCCTTCCTATGGTTCAGTGGCAGCAGGTTGGACAACATAATCCCCTTATCTATGGTCCAGTGGTGGTGGGCTGGACAATGTATCTGCCTTATGTACAGTCCAGTGGCAGCAGATAGGACCACATATCCACCTTCCTACAGTCCAGTAATGGTGGGCTGGACAACATAGCCTACTTCCCACAGTCCCTTTGAGGTGGGCAGGAGAAGATAACCGCAGGACCCAGTGGTGGTGGGCTGTGCAGGAAACCTGCAACCACTTGCCAACAGCATGTAGTTTACAGAGCATTTTCACTTAACAACCTTCTCTTAACAACCTCCAGTTGGCAACTTTCACTTAACTCAAAATTTAGGGCCTCAATCCCCTGTACACCCCGTGTTCTACAGGGTGGGATGGGGACTTAGATGTTGCTCAGGACAATGAATGAATCTCCCGGTTGGCCCCTCTGGATTCCCTAGCTCAAAATACACATTCAGGTGCGTCTGCCATACAGGGTCATTCTAAGGGTATGCTTAAGTTATTGCTATCAGGGGCATTTACCCTATACCATGCTGTTGCAAATGGCAGCATTTCCTTCTTCTATAAGGCCGAATAATATTTTGTTATATGTATTATAAATACACACACACACACACACACACACACACACACATATATATATATACACGCACCACAATTTCCTTATTCATTTATGTGTGGACAGTTTGTTTTCATATCTTGGCTGTTGTGAAAATTCTGCAATGAACTTGGCAGTGCAGAGAAATCTTCAGTGAAAAGACATCCTCGAGCTGAGGCATGCAGTGAGAATATAGCCCCAGCGTGGTCTTAACAACTTACCAGGCTCTCCCAGAACACTTCCTTTCTTCTGTCTCTCTCCTGGAGCCTTCCAGGAGCTCAAGTATAAGGGGTTTATTTTCAAGACAGGAAATTACAGATGTGATTCTATAGCGCTAGTGCTCAAACTTGGTTGCACATTGGAATCACCTGGGGAGTTTTTGAAACTACTGATGCCTGGATCCCACCCCTGGAGAGTCTAATTTAGTTGGTACTGGGTACGGTCTGAGCCTGAGGTTTAAAAAATTTTCCCTGGTGGTTCTTACATAAAGTGTCAGAACTTCTGCTCTATAGTTCCCAACCCTTAGAAACCCCACTGATTTCTTCCTTTGGATTACGTGTATAATTTCTACCAAATTGGGAGCTCAAAGTGTCCCACTACTGCTTGTATTGTCTGACAATTCAAGCTTTGGGATGCAATTATCCCTGCAATTGCTAACAAGCAAGGAGCAGGTGGTACAGTCAGTTATTGGCTGGATTTCATACATTAGGAACGTCTGGATTTACTGCTGCAGTTGCCACTTCAGGGGGCATTCTGAGGGTGATAAATAGGGCACTCTCAGGGAGTTGAGGTTATATGTGTCATCAAATGAATAGGAAACACATCTGGTGGAAAAAATTACATCCTTATATTTTTCTAAAATGAATTGCCAGTATCTCTTTTGCATAGAGAACCAATGATACTTCATATAAAGGCTCACCTGCAGGAAAAAGAGCAGAGGTTAGAGGATATTAAGTCACTCCAAATGTCAAATGTCAAATTGGTATTTGTGTGGGCATCTGTACCGGAACTTGAAACACACTTAGATGGCTACTACAAAGTTACTTAACCTCTCAGCCTCATATTCTCTTCTGTAAGATGAGCTTAATCAAACCTACCAAGCTCAATTATTTTGATGATTAAAATAAATTATAAATGTAAAGTTTATTGCATATATTAGGCAAGTCTCAGTCCTAGAATCCTGCAACTCTGCCAGGAAATATAAAGAAAACCTCAATTTAAGAATTAGTAGAACCATGAATGGGCAATTCATTGAAGAAAAATATATGTAGCCAGTGAAACAAAAAGAAACATAGCATCACTAGTAATCAAGACATTTCAATGAAGATGAGAATACTATTCTTTTATCTTAAATTGCATATGATTTATGTTGTGGTGAGATAGGTTCTCTCATGACCTGCTAATAGGGATATAAATTGATTTAGTTTTTCTAGAAAGCAATTTGGCAACATCAAGAACCTTCACAAATATTTTTTTCAAGTAAGTAATTCTATTTCTCTAATCTATCTTAAGGAACTAAATAGAATTGTTTATAGTTGTTGACCTCAATGTTAGTTATAATAGTGAAAAATGGAAATAATCGAATTACTCAAAATATGTGAAAAGTTAATTATGATGCACTTTCAGAATATTATAATGTGCCTATAAAATTAAATGTATAAAATTATCTACTGACATAGGAAAATGTTCTTGGTAAGTGAAAAGGTGAGCTAACAAGTTTTATTTTTTATATTGAGCTTTGTTTTCAAATTATATTTTATGTATTGATATGCTTTTATTTTGCTAGTAAGACCCCGATTCAAACTGACTTAAATAATACAGAAAATTTATTAGCGCATATAGTAGACAATATCACCAAACGCATCAGGCTCTAAAATTGGTTGATTTATTGGTCAGCATTTTCATCAAGGATCCAGGCTTCTTCTCAATCTCTCTGCCATCCCCAGGGTTGTCTTCATCTTTAGGCTGGAGGTGTCATATCCAGATCCAGTGGTGTCTAGAGAAATGAGACTACTCCCCCTCTTTGCTCATTCACATGCATTTGTTTTTTTTTTTTTATCCTGTCTCTATACTCCCCATCCCCGTATTCCCCATCTTTGATTGGAAGTGAAGATTTTTTTTTCACTAGCCCACCTGCAGAATTCCCCTCCTGTTTTATATGCTTGAATTGGATAGCGCCCATTTCTGAACCAACCCCTGGCCAGGGAACTGAGACCACACTTAGAACAATTAGGATCAATTTCTGAACTCAGGGGGCTGGGTTTCCCATTGCCCATGTCTTGTAGAGGAGGGGCGGATCCCTGAACACAACTACTGTTCAGTTAGGGAGGAGATACAAAGGGAAGCAGCCAAGTGTATCCACTATGTGTATGCATCAGTCCACGAAGATACTTACCTTCGTGGAGGAAGTATGATGAAAAATACCCAAGATAAGAAGGAAGTTTCTAGGCCATATACTCGATGAAAAGATTTTGACTGAAGTGTGATTCCAAGTGAAACCCTTTCAGAGCTCCTGGGAAAGAGAACCAAATGCAGAGAGTAAACCAGGTAGGATGTGACCTCTGATGACAAGCACTTCTGAAATGGGACAGAGGCTGCACTGCCTGCCTGGCTCTTCTCATCTCTCTGTATGATGTGCTAGTTGCTTGTCATGGGATATAGCTTATTACAGTGATGGGTGTTGGGGGTGAAACTGTAGGAGGACTCTAAAGTGTCAGAGAAAGAGCAGAATTTTTTGTGACTTGTGTAAGCCTCAGTTAAAATTCACCTAGTGAATCAAGCTGGAGATATTCATGGCCTTGTTTCCATGATGTCATGAGAAGAAAGGTTCCAATAAAATCTCCTAAGATTCTGCAAACCAGTTCACTCTCTGAATTCTCTTTATATTATTGGTTCCCCCAAAACGCTGGAAACCGAAAGAGAGTGTCTTTCCATAAGAAATGCATGAATTTATTCTTGTATTCAATGAGCATTTAAACCACACAATAGTAATGATAGGTAATTGTCTTAGTTTCCTAAGGTTGCTATAGCAAGGTACCCCAGTTGGGGGGCTTAACATAACAGAAGTGTATTGTCTCATGATTCTGGAAGCCAGAAGTCTGAATCAAGGGGTCAGCAGGACCATGCCCTCTTTCTGCAGGCTCTGAGAAAGGCTCTTTCCTTGCTCCTTGGCTTCTGGTGTTTGACAACAATCCGTGGTACTCCTTGGTTCACTGCAGATGCTCCAACTTTCCCTCCCAATTGGCTCACACGGTGTTCTCCTGTGTCTTCACATCGCCTTCTCTATGTATGCATATATGTCTAAAATTCTCTTTCTTGTAAGGACATCAGTCATATTAGATTAGGGCCTACCCCGATGACTTCATTTTAATTTGAATACATCTGCAAAGACCTTATTTCCAAATAAAGTCATATCCACAGATACTTGGGGTTAGGTTCATAAAACTTTTTTGGGGGGATACCATTTAACTTATGATGTGTTATATACAGACACTGTTCTCAGTGCTTCATATACTTCTCACAAAAGTTCTATGAGATAATTCCTTTTATTCTTACTTTATAGGTGAAGAGACTGAATCTTAAAGAAGTTTACTAACCAGTCCAAGGTCACACAGTTAATTAGCAGTGGTTCTGGAATTTAAACCCACGTAGTGTTAGTTCAGGTCCCATGATCATAACAACTACACTGTACTGCCTCTTTTTTATGCGGTATATATTACGTACTTTCTTAGTGTATGAAATAAGTTGCATAGACCAGGGGCATGGAGTTTAGATGACCAATGCATGTACAAGGAAGAGAGAATGAAGAGAAAGAATAGAGAGAAGAAAGATATGACTTTTCTATTATTCATTTATTTTCTAGAAAATATTTGCTGGATAGCTACTAGACATAAGGATGCAGAAATGAATTAGAAAAATTCCTCACCCTGTAAGTAAAATAAATTAAAATATATTTTATAAGAGAATCCCCATCAATCCACTTAATCATTTGATGAATCAGATATCTTTTCTGTGCTAGAAATTGTGGGCCTTCAAATGAATGATAGATTGATGCAATGATATATTGCCTTTAAGGAATTCTATGTGTAGTAGAAGTAGAGAAATTTGTAGAAAACATTTTCATAAATATGTATCAAATAATGTCCCATATGTATACTGGTTTATGCCATAACCATCATTGGATTCTCACAATACTCTAACAAGGAAAGTATTATTATCCCCATCTCACTAAAGAAAATAGGCAGAGAGGCAGTGAGATACTCAGTCACACAGCCGGTACTTAGCAGAGTCAAGACTGCATGGCTGCAAGTCTAGCACTCTTTCCCCCTAACCACAAAGCTGGATGGGATGAATGTCATCATGGAGATACAAAAAATGCCTCTCAGAAAATCTTATTGGCTGGTATGAGAGAGCACAGCCCTGAGTAGACAGGATATTGGCAAACACGTTGTGATAGTGGAGCAAAAGGAAGGCTCTGGGCCCTGGGCACTGTCTGGGCAGGACATACATTTAGCAGTGGCCATCTCATGGAACTGGGCTGAAGATTCAATCACATAATTGGGAGGCTGGGGTAGGCAGATCATGAGGTCAGGAGTTCAAGACCAGCCTGGCCAACATGGTGAAACTCCATCTCTACTAAAAATACAAAAATTAGCTGGGCATGGTGGTGCATGCCTGTAATCCCAGCTACTCAGGAGGCTGAGGGAGGAGAATTGCTTGAACCGGGACCCAGGAGGCGGAGGTTGCAGTGAGCTGAGATCACACCACTGCACTCTAGCCTGGGCTACAGAGCGAGATTCCGTCTGAAAAAAAAAAAAAAAGAAAAAGATAGATGTCATCATATTATCTGAAGGGTAATTAGAGTAAAGGGTAAATGACTTATAATTTTATAATTAGTATATATGATAAGCCAAACACTGTGCAAATTGCATGGCATCTGTAATCTCATATCACATATCTTTATAATGACTTGGAAGTCCATTCCTATTCATCTCTACTTTATGGAAGAGAACACTGAGGCCAAGAAAGGCTAAGTTTTTGCCCAATGTCACATAGCTACCAAGTAGAAGAGCTGCTACTGAACTCAGCCACATGAGTTCTCCAGATGGTACAATGGGCTACATTCATGCTAGGCTTTCTTGCTCCCATTACCATGAATATGTGAATAAATAAAGTAATAACAACAGTCAATTTTGGTGAAAATAAAGTAGTAAGCATTTTAATATTGTTGAAAGTGATGATAAATTTAGACACTATGGCCTGGAGACCTAGATATGTCCAAATCCTGTCTAAGACCAATTACATAATCTTATAAGGACAGTGATATGACCAAAGAAAGAAAGAAAAGTGATGTTTATTAGTTGGTGGGGCTTGGTCCTAAACCCTAGAGTTGAAGTCTAGTAGGGTGGGCTGGGTTATGTAAGTCAGGGGCCAGCAAAATTTTTCAGTAAAGGAAAAGATAATAAATATTTGTGGTCTTGCAGGCCATATGGTCTCCTGCAGATATTATACTTGACTCTGCCACTGGAGCAGAGAAGTATCCATAGTAGACAATTTGTAAATGAATGGGTATGGCAGTGTTCCAATGAAACTTTATTTCCAAAAACCCATGTTGGGCCCTATTTGACCCAAGGGCCAAGCCTTGAAGCAGAAGCTTCTGTTTCTTTCTGTAAAGACAGCTTAGCAACCAAAACTGGAGCAGCAAAATGCTATGTCTCTTAAGCTCAGACCAGAACATCAGAACATGCCACTGTAATGAGATGAGGCTTCTCTCCATCCCTGGAGAATATAAAGTTGGGAAACAGAAGAAAACCATCAGCTATAATGCCTGGAACTGCCAGCCTTAGTCTTTCTAACCTGGACCGGTAGACATTAGGAGAGAGAGAACTGGATTGAGAGCCTCGAATTCAGAGGCAGCCCCAGCCCTTACCCTAAAGATATAAAGAGGAGCAGAGACCTGGTTCATCTATACCTTAGAATGCATAGTCCAATCGTGCATTGGAATCTAATTCACCAGCTTGGCACCTCTCCTTTTGAGGGGGATGGAGATATTTTTCCTAGATCCTGACTCACCCCTAAAGAGCAGAAATGGTATGTATGTTGGGGAAAGTGGGGTGGGGAGGAAAGGGGGTAGCAACCAAAGCATGTTGAGTAACCTCTAGAGGTCAACACATGCATTTTTATCATTTAATGCTTACATCACCATTACCCCTGGAAGGTAGGTATCATGCTCCTATTTTACAGACTAGAATACTGGGACTTCTTAGAGGCTAGGAGCCCTCCCTAAGGTCACCTGACTACAGACCAGCAGACCTGTTATTAGAATGTGCACCTCCAAAGCATATGCCTCTTCCCATGGCCCCAAGCCTTCTGAATAAGCAAGTAGCAGTGCTTGCTCTAAAAATGCTCTTCTCAGTAGGAGAGCATGACTCTGACTTTTCCCTGCAGTTTTCAAAGCTGTGCTGGCTCTTAGAGCATCTGAGCCCCCACTGTTTCATCTTTAGAGGATCCCAGCTGTGAGGCCAGTGCTGGAGCCAGCAGTCTCTGACCCAGGAGGGACCTGAGGTGCTAAAGAAAGTAAGTTACACTCTTTGCTAAGTTTCCAGACCTGCTTCGAGAATAACTGTGCTTATTGGTTACCACATTTGTATTTGGTGCAGGAAGTTGTATTTAGTGGCTGGAGTTCATATTTGGGACTAGAGATCCCATAGGAATCTACAGAGGAGTTAAGAGTTTTTAAGTCCTAAGGAGGTGATGTAAGCAGACTGAGGAATAGAATGGAGAAAGCAAAAGGCAAAGAGAATTGATGGTAAACAGGGTACCTTTGGGGTCTTTCCAAAATGGAGAAGATTCAAAAGGTAAGGCTTCCAATGGTGGCTGCATTTGCCAGTACACATCTCCCATCCTCTCTTCTTCTGGCATTGGCTCCATTTCCTACACCCTGTCTATGTGATGTAAGTGGGAGTGGCCCCATCCTATCCAGATCCAGCAATGAGCGCATGAGTCAGGCTTGGCCAATCAGTGAAGTGCCCCTGGTCAGCATGATTGGTTCATGCTTGAACACCTCACTTTAGTTAGACCAATTGGCATGAATTCCAGAACTTCTCAGGAATAATAAAAAACCATAGCTCTTTTTTTTTTCCACAGGGATCATTATCTATAAAGATAATTTAAGCTTGGGGATGCAAGAATCCCCATGAGTGGGGGATTTAAGGGTGAAGCCAGCTCAGTAGGAAATAAGGCCAAGAAATGGGAAAGGGGTAGAAGGAGAGAGGAAGACAGACAGAGACAGAGAGGTAATTATGTAAGGAATTGGACCCAGCATGACTCAAATCAACAAGCATCCTTTTCAGTTACAGAAGTCAATAACTATGTTAGACTGAGATTTTCTGTCAATTGCTCCTGAAAGTGTTCTAGGCTTGGATGGGACATGCATGGTATCTTAGTCCATTTGGGCTGCTGTAAGAAAAATACCACAGACTAAGCAGCTTGAACAACACACACTTCTTCCTCACAGTTCTGGAGGCTGAGAAGTCCAAAAACCAAGTCACCAGCAGATTCAGCGTCTGGTGATGGTCCACTTCTTGGTTCACAGATGGTTATCTTTTCACTATGTCCTCACATGGTGGAAGGGCCAAGGGGGCTCTATGGGGTATCTTCTATAAGAGCATTAACCCCGTTCGTGAGGGCTCCATCTTCATGACCTGATCACATACCAAAGTTGTTTGTTTTCACTTCCCAAAGACCCCACCTCCAAATACTATCACAATCGGGATTAGATTTCAACCTATGAATTTGTGGGGGGCACACAATCTTTAGTCAGGGTTTGTGCGAACAATATGACCTTAGTCAGGTCCCTTTATCTTTGCACCTTATTTTCTCTTTGCCCAAATAAAGAATACTTAATATTCCAGATCAATTATTTTATGAGTAATCATAAATATTTCTAATATTCTTTGGGTACTTGCTATATGTGCAGTACTCAGCTATTTATGGTACTTGTTACTCATAACAATCTTATGGGGTACATACTCTCATTATCCCCATTTGACAGATTAGTAAACTGAGGTGCAGACAGGCAAGTGATTCTCCCAGAGACCAGGTAAGTGGCTTAGCTGAGATATGAGCCCAGTGGTCTGTCCCCGCAAACTGTGCTCTTAGTCACAACACTGCTTGTTCAGTATTTGAACTAAACATTCAAGAGCAAAACATTCTGGCAGATGCACCGCAGGTGGTGGGGCAAAAAGGGACCTGGCTGAGAATCAAGAGGCCCACAAGATAGTCTCAGCTCTGCTGCTTAGTTTTCAATGCTGGACAGGTCCTCATTTATTTTCATTTGTTCAACAAGGGAGGTGGACTAGATGCTCTTTAAGATCCTGTCTAGTTTTAACATTCTGTGATCAGTGACAGAAGATGTTAAATAGATCATGTTGATTGTCGTCTCATGTATTCATGGGATGTATTCAGACCCTGGGGTATTGGGCCCAGAGCTGATGTCATGCTGACCACCGTGGCAAAAGAGCAACTCACAGGCAAGTTTGCCTCATGCACTTGCTTCTTTTAGAACCTAGGTCATTCAGCCTTTCTCATGGCCATTTCCTGAGTTCAGGCCAATGGAGCATCCAGTTTCATAAACTATAGAGATTGTTTTGGGAAAAAGAAATGAAGCCAATCAGGGCTGTGGGTTGCAAGCAACAGAAACCAAGGCTGGATTTCTTAAGTGAAAGGGTATCTACTGAAAGAATATGGAGAATCCACAGATCTAAGGGAGGCTGGGGGACTGGGCAGGGAAATTGGGAGGAGCTGGGGGAGCTCGGGAGCTCACAACAGGAGCCCCAACCATGGTTGCCATGAAGTGAGTCTGGCATGCACACTATTTCTGTGATGATTGATTGTATCTCCTCTTTCCATCACTCACCTGAGTACTGAAGAGAGCAGCCAGTTGGTCAGCTTGGGTCACAAGCCCTGCCCTTGGCTATACTATTGTAGGGGGAAGGAGATTCTATATATAGAGAGAAGCTCTGCAGTGGGAGGGTCTTACCAGGAGTATACCTCTCCAAGACCTGTGGGTCAAAGTGCTCCCTAAAAGATAGTCAGGTGCATTAGCTGGGTGTGGTGGCATGTGCCTATAGTCCCAGCTACTTGGGAGGCTGAGGCAGGAGAATCGCTTGAACCCGGGAGGCAGATGTTGTGGTGAATTCCTGGACAGTCTAATGATAAGCATCATCTTTAAGGGTATAAATTATAATGACAGTTATGCTTTAAAAAACTCAGTAGCAAATATAGAAATATTCTTTTAAAATACAACAAAAAATTATTGTATTTCCGCTCTTCCTTTCTCTGTCCCTTTCTCCTTCCCATCCTCAAATATTTTCTTGAACATCCGTTATTTAGATAGATGTATTGCATCAAGCCTCTAGAATCAGGCTGCCTGAATTTGAACCCCGTCTCTGTTACTACTTCATTATGTAACTTTAGATAACTTATTTTTTATGGTTTATTTCTTCATTTACTTAATCTATTTTTTGCTCTAAAATAATTTTCTCCCCAGATTCCTCATGTTTTTGTTTGCATGCCTTGAAATTTAAAAATTAAGTTTAACTTGATATACTCAAATTACAATGCAATATTTTTTATACCTAGAGCTTGCATCTGGGAAAAATATTAAATTTTTACATTAATTCTAATTGTGATTCAGTTATTAAATTTAACAGACAAATTATAAAACCAAATTTTAAAAATAATGAGAATTTATTATTTACAAACATGCTTTATTTTTAATTTACTATTTTATTAATGACATGATTAAAATTTTCAACAATAGCAGTTTTGATAACCACTGTAATTTTTTATTGTGTATATTTAAGCTGTACAAAATGACACACACACACATACTTACACACCTACACACACAGAGTGAAGTGATTACTGCAGTGGAGTAAATTAAGATGTAAATCATCTCACATAGTTACTTTCTTTGTGCTGAGAGTACCTAAAATCTACTCTCTTTGCAAATATCCAGTGTAGAATACAATATTAACTATAGTCCTCACTAGATCGCTAGACTTATTCATCCTATGTGACTGCTACTTTTCACTCTTTGGCTTAGGTGTCCCCAATCTCCCCTGCCTCTGCAACCACTTTTCTACCCTTCCTTCCTTTCCTCCTTACCTACTTCCTCTTCTCCTTACCTACTTCCTTTCCTCCCTACCTACTTCCCTGCTTCCCTTCCTTCCCTCCCTCCCTCCCTCCCTTCTTTCCTTCCTTCCTTCCTTCCTCTCCCTCCTCCCCCTCCCTCCTCCTCCCTCCCCCCTCCTCCTTCCCCCCTCCTCCTCCTTCTCCTTCTCCTTCTTTCTCTTCTTCTTCCTCTGTAGAGATGAAGTCTCACTGTGTTGCCCAGGCTGGGTTTGAACTGCTGGCTTCAAGTGATCCTCCCACCTCTGATTCCCAAAGTGTTGGAATTACAGGCAAGAGCCACCATGCTTGACCTCTACTCTGTTTCTGTGTATTTATTTATTTATTTATTTTGGTAAGATTCCACAAGTAGTTGAGATTGTGACATTTTTCTTTCTATCTAGCTTGTTTTACTAGGCATAATCGTTTCATTCATGTTGTTGCAAGTGGCAGGATTTCCTTCCTTTTAAAGGCTGAATAATATTCCATTGTGTGTGTGTGTGTGTGTACCACATTTTCTTTATTCATTCATCTGTTAACACTTAGGTGGTTTCCATATCTTGGCTATTGTGAATAATGCTGCAATGAACATTAGAGTGCAGGTGTCTTGACAAGATGGCGATTTCATTTCTGTGGGCTTTATACCCAGAAGGAGGATTAGTGGGTCATATGATATGTCTTTAGGAACCTCTATATTGTTTTTTGTTATAGCTGCACCAATCTGCATTTCCACCAACAGTGTACAAGAGTTCACTTTTCTGCACACCCTTGCCAATGCTTGTTATCTTTTTTTTTTTTAATACTGGTCATCCTAACAGGTGTGAGGTGATCCCATTGTGGTTTTGATTTGCATTTTCCTGAGATAACTTATTAAACCTTGCTGGCCCGCAGTTTTTTCACATGATGGATAGTAAGCTTCCTATAATGTTTAGATGTTGTTACAAAGCTGTAGAAAGAGTAAGATAGAAAGCTTGCCTTCTTGGAATGCACAATCTAGTAAAAGAGATAAAATTGCACTGATGGGTATTTTGGTCAGTTACTGCTGCATATTTTGCTCACATGTATGTTGAATTGGGTGGGGTTTGGCTGATCTAGATTAGGCTAGGCTTGGTTCTATGCTATAGTTTGGATGCAGATACACTCAAGTGCCTCTCATCTTCCTTGGACCATCATCTGTCCTCAGGACATTCTCCTGGCAAAGAGTAGAAATGCAAAAGCCCAGGCCCAACAATGCAAGTGTACTTCAAGTCTCTTCTTATCGTACATTCTCTGACAATCCTATTGGCCAAAGCAAGTCACCTGTTCAAGCCCAAAGCGGAGTACTCCTGGCTATGCCAAAACTGTGGTTATATAATATTAATTACCACGGGGAGATAAAACATTTGCGGCGGGCAATTCAACTTACGTCACATTTATTTAATAACAAGTAGAAAGTCAGGGGTATTGTAAGAGAGATATAGATAGAAATGTCAAAATAGTTCAAAAGTAGAAGAATTCAATTCTAACTGTTACAGAGTTCCAGGGAAATATCGTGGAAAAGGGAGGGATTAAATCTTGCAAGATGGATTAAGAACTAGATTCCTAGCCATTGAAAAGGGAAAGAAAAATCCAGGCTGACAGACTAGTATCAGCAAAGGCATGAAACCAGGGGTATGTTCAGGAATAATGAGAAGTTTAACTTGTTCTATGAACAAGGTTCATAGAAGAAAGTTATGGTTATCAGGAAAGGTTGGGACCAGGAAAGGCTCTAATCAGTGCTTACTGACTGAATAAGGCCTGTGGCTTGGAAAGACCAGAAGGTTCTTTTTAGAAATTCAGGAGCAAGTGATCATCAATAACTTTTACTAGTGAGGAAAAACTTGATTGATGGTCCATACAGGCAAAATACAATGTAAGATGGCAGCCCCTTAAGAAGAGAGTAATGTTACGTGTAGCCCTCAGCCTGGCTGGCAGCAACATTAACCATCTGGGCATGAGCAGTGAGGGGTTCAGCCTAAAGAGGCCTCAGAAAGAAAGAGTGATTAAGAAACCCATTTATTTTGCTTGCCCAGGAGAGGCTGGTTTTGGGTTTCCTTCTCAGTTTAGAAGGAGACATAGTCATAGACGTTCATTGATTTAACAGGTAGAAGAAAGAAAATGAGATTTAGAGTCAGATCATGAGGTTAAGTCTCAATTCCATCATTGACTGGCTGGGTGACCTTGGACATATTATTTCACTTTTTTGAACCCCAGTATCCTCGTTCACAAAATGGGAGCTAAAAATACTTACAGCTACCATAACAAGCAAAGATGACAATATGTAATACAGAGTAACAGAGATATTTGTGGGAGAGGACTGTGGGTTAGAGAAAGAGGATTGAGAAAATCAGTGTTTATAGCAGCTAAAGGATTGACGAAGTGAGCTCAGCAGGGAGGAGAAGAAAATTTGACCAAAGCTGGGCAGTTTGGGTAGTTTTGTTCATCACCTGCTCCAAATTTTTTCTTATGTGCTTTTCTGTACTTGACAGTTTGGGCATCTAAAGACTGCTTCCCCAGTTGAAGGTATAATTTTTGATGTAAGATTATCCCAGCCAGATACATGTGAGACTTAGGTTCACAACCAATGTAAGTGGAAGGAGGCACAGGAAATAAATCAAGTGTTTATTCTGCCAGCATCTGGACTTACTTTGGCTCTAGAGGTCAACATTCTGATGGCAGCATCCTGAACCCCAAACTTCCCTTAAGGAGAATTGTTCCTGGACCCCATAAGCTTGGCATTGGACCCCAGATGCCTAGATTATGGCTCACATGATGAGATCCTGGAAACAGTAGTTAGAACACTGGCTTTCTGTTTCCCTAACAGCCCCACTGTTGCAGAGTTTCTCTTGGTGAGTCAGTTCTGGGATGCTCTTCTAGAGACATTCCAAATCATTTCTTACCTAGAACTTATTTCTTCAGCCCTTCTAATGATTTCATAAGCTTCTGATTTCCTGTCTCACATATGCCACCCCCCTTTAAAAAAAAATTAAACTGCATTAGTTTTTTTTGTCACCTACATTTGAGCCCTTACTGGCACATTGGAGTGGCCACATCTCTAAAGGAATTGAAGGCTCCCATTTGGCTCAATTCTCCTCTGACTTCTTCAGGCTCTACTTCCAATAACTTCCTTTAGATTTTCTGCTATTACCAGACGGCTTTCCCAAAATTAGTGATGGCTAATTTTATTTGTCAATTTGACTGGGCCAAGAAATGCTTAGATGGTTGATAAAACATTATTTCTGTGAGGGAGTTTACGGATAGATTAACATATGAATTGGTGGGCTGAGTAAAGATTACCCTCCGCAATGTGGGTGAGCATGAAACAGTCCATTGGGGGCCTGAATAGATTTGTGTGTGTGTGTGTGTGTGTGTGCGTGTGACAGAGTCTCACTCTGTTGCCCAGGCTGGAGTGCTACGGCGTGATCTCGGCTCACTGCAACCTCTGCCTCCCAGGTTCAAGTGATTCTCCTGCCTCGGCCTCCCGAGTAGCTGGGATTACAGGCATCTGCCACCATGCCCAGCTAATTTTTGTATTTTTATTAGAGATGGGGTTTCACCATGTTGGCCAGCCTGGTCTCGAACTCTGAATAGATTTTTTAAAAGGTGGAGGAAGACTGAATTCTCACCTGCCTCACTGTTTGAGTTGGAACATCAATCTCCTGCTCTCAGCACTCCTATTCTCAGGCCTCCAGCACTGGATTGAAATCTATGCCACTGGTTCTCCAGCTCTCAGGCCTTTGAACTACATCACTGGTGGGTCTCCTGCTTTCAGAAGGTAGATTGTGGAGCTTTTCAGCCTCTGTAATCACAGAGGCAATACTTTAACATCCCCCTCTCTCTTCTTTCATCTGTTCTGTTGGTTCTGTTTATCTGGAGAACCCTGATGAACTAATATACCCTGCCTCTTGCTACATACTGTGGTCAGATTTATCTTCTTAAAAGTAAATTACTAAACATATTTCTTGTGATTTCTAGTTTTAAAATAGTGAATACAGACAGTATTTCTTCTTTCTCCTCTTGGAGATCACCCTCACAGCAACAAAGACCACCTGGAAAGAAAGGAGCTCTCCACTTATGATGAAACCAAGGGACATCCATAACCCTAAACCACAATATATAGAGAATAGCTGCCACATGCAGTGAAGATCAAATAAGATGAGGAGGCACAGGGAAAAGATGCTCACAGCTGCAGATATCAGGAGAATATTGCCAAACACATTTCCCTAAACACCCGGCACACCCAGAGGGCAAATCTAGCAAGCCCTTATATGGAGCAATGGAAATGGTTGTGTGGTCGATGTCAGGAGCTTTGGGGGCCCAGTTTGGCCTGAAAGAGAAGACAGGGCTGAATAAAAAAATTTACACAGATGAATCATAAATTCAGAAGACAGTCTGCAGGTAAAGCAAGGCAGACAAAATATAGCCCCCCCCCTTTTTTTGACTGAGCAAGTTGAAGGATGAAATGACATTTACTGGGATGTGGAAAACTGGTGGAGATGGAAACCAGTTGGATGAAGTCAAAAGAGAATGAGAGGTGAAGAAGTGCCTCATGAGTTTCATAGTCTCAAAAAGCAGAGCTGCCAAACTGACCAGCAGCAGACCTTAGACACATGAGGGAGCCCAACTAAGTGCAGCAGAAGAGCTTGTTAGCTGAGCCTAACCAAGACTGATAACCATGAGTTTTGCTACAAAGGAGAACAGAGTAATAGGGTAGTGGCTGCAGGAAGATGTGGCTGAGGAGCATAAGCAGGTTAGTGTGCTGACGCTAACTACCTATAGGAGAGATTTTGATAATGTAGGAATAAGGGAAGACAAATATGAAAATTATTATTTTTTTTAATTTTTATTTTTTAAGATGGAGTTTCACTCTTGTTGCCCAAGCTGGAGTGCAATGGTGCTATTAAGGTTCACTGCAACCTCTGTCTCCAAGGTTCAAGTGATTCTCCTGTTTCAGCCTCCTGAGTAGCTGGGACTACAGGCGTGTGCTACCACGCCCAGCTAATTTTTGTATTTTTAGTAGAGATGGGGTTTCACCATGTTGGTCAGGCTGGTCTACAACTCCTGACCTCAAGTGGTCTGCCCACCTTGGCCTTCCAAAGTGTTGGGATTACAGGCATGAGCCTTGGTGCCATGGAGGTGAGACAAGATGGGATCCATTGCACAGGAGAAGGATTTGGCTTTTGATGGGAACATGTGCAGTTCATCTTTGGCAACAGAAGGAAACACAGTATATGAGAATGAACCTGATAGTTTCATATATGTGGTGGAAGGAGTATGTTGGAGTTCTCGTTGCTTTTATTTTTTCAGATAAAGAAAGCATCATTATAAACTGAGAGTAAGGTAATGAAAGAGTTGTGGGAGATTTGTGGAGAAATAAGAAAAGGCAAAATTATTGTCTAGGAGGGCGGGAGAATGAAAGAGCTAAGGAAAGTTATGATTACTGAGTGCTTCTAAAGGGCTGATGTGAATTTAGGAGTGATAGGCTTAAGGTGAACTCAGGCAGCGTGTGTGTGTGTGTGTGTGTGTGTGTGTGTGTGTGTGTGAAGTTGGAGTCAAATGGTGGTTGAATCAGTACATTGAAAGTCCTCATTAAATTAAGTAATTAGTGATGTTGAGATAATAGAATGAATGAGCAGGAAAGCCCAAATAAAGTAAGACTAAAGATGCCTGAAACTGGGTTCAAGAATGTGGGGTGGGTGCAATTAATATTGGTGATAAGATCTACCTGTGATTATAAGAATGAGGAACTAAGTTAAGTGGAGAATTAAATTACTGAAATAGAATAGACAGAGAACCTTGGAGACCATGGTACTGGGAAGATCACACATAAGAATATTGAAATCATGGCTGGGCGTGGTGGCTTGCGCCTGTAATCCCAGCACTTTGGGAGGCTGAGGTGAGTGGATTGCCTGAGGTCAGGAGTTCGAGACCAGCCTAGCCAACATGGTGAAACCCCATCTCTACTAAAAGTACAAAAATTAGCTGGTTGTGTTGGCACATGCCTGTAATCCCAGCTACTCCAGAGGCTGAGACAGGAGAATCACTTGAACCTAGGAGGAGGTTGCAGTGAGCCAAGATCATGCTGCTGTACTCCAGCGTGGGCAAGAAAGTGAGACTCTGTCTTAAAAAAAAAAAAAAAAAAAAAAAATTGAAATCACTCAGAACACTACTGTAGGGAGTTGCAATGGCCTTGAGGCTAAAATCCTTGAGGGATGAAGGGGATTGGCCCAGGTTTGTATAGATGACTACAAAAAGGAGAGGTAGTGAGTGATATAATCTGATAGTATAATCTTCAAATCCAGGTTTTTTTTTTTTTTTTTTTTTAAGGGGAAGGGGTGTAAATTGTCTACAAATAGCAACAATAAACAAAAGGGACAAACATCATACCTTCAGGTTCAATGATAGAGAGGAATATGGTGAAGATCAGTCACCTTTGGAAAGCTTTGTGGGAGATAAACTGTCCTTAGGTGTAGCCAGGTTTCACTTAGAGGAGGAAGATGAAGGGATAATTCAGAGGTGTTGAGAATATAAGAGATTTTGCTGATAATGGACTATGAGTTCCAGAGGACATTTTCCAGAAAAGAAGATAGGTGAGTGGTTAAATAACATATTTTACCATGTGGAATTGAGAGCCCAAATGATAAGTGATGATATGCAGAGAATCTTAGAATTCTAGTGGTATCTGACATAAATAGGAATATAGGGATGATGTGGATTTCCAAGGAAGTTTGTGGTGGTGAGGTTGGAAATGTTTTCTTTGTATGTAAGTGAGTGTGTGTTGAGGGGGCGGTGGTTGAACCGTTGGTCTTTTCAAGATCAAGCAAAGTTCGATGGCTTTATAATTCTATCATAAAAGTAGTAAACTTTAAAAGATATTTTATTACTAGGTTTTAAAAAACGCCCCAGTGAAACAATTGTCTTCATAAAATCAGAGTGTAAAATGGCTGTACAATAGTTCATAGAAAATAAGGTAAAATAAAACAAAAGTTTAAATATGTACTGGCAGAACTCAGGAAAGGAGTAAAAATAAAACCCTCACAAAAATGAAGGTTTCCTATTGGAAGAGACACATAAATAAAGACAATGCATGGCTGAAAACATAATAAGTGACCGAGAGGAGAGGATTAAGAAAAGTGATTTAAGTAAAATGGACAAGGACAGAGAGTTAAAATGGATTAGAAAATAAATGATGGCAATGGAAGATGAATAAAGAAGATACAACATACACGTAGTGGACATTTCTATTTTGTTTTTGGAGTTTGTTTTAACATGGTGATAAAATATATCTTTAAAATAAAACAGAAAAATAATTATATATATAAACACACACACACACACACATATATATGTGCATATTTGTATATGAAGTGACAGACATACCCTGGAGACATTGGCCTACAATGATAAACCTTGAGACATATATTGGTTAGGTTTACTAGACTTCAAAGGTAAGAATCAATACTTTAGGCAACCAAGGAAAGTATCAAGTCACTTAAAGTTCTGAGTTTTCTCCATGGCAATTCAGATCTGGAGAGCAGTGAAGCAATGCTTATAAAATCTGTAAGAAAAAATGATACTTTCTAAAAAACACAGCAGAACTGTTGCTTGTGTATAAGGGCAGAAGACTGATATTCTTGAGCATGCAATAACTTAGAGAATGTATTTCCTGAGAAGCCACTAGAGGATGAACTTCAGAATGAAAGTTGGAAGTATGGAAATAAGACTTATGGTGAGTGTGAAATTCCATCTAACAGTAGGACCAAGACTAAAGTAAATTTGAAGATTGTGATTGCAGAACAAAACCTTATAAGCTCTTCCAGTGTAGAAATGATTTTATTAAGAAAAGCTGAGAGGAGAAGAGGGAAAAGAATGGTAAAAGATATTGCTATATACGCTGCCTTTCTAATCCTTCATAGCCAGATGTTAAAAGATACCATGTCACAGATGTAATATTTAAACACATAATAATCCATTAAAATAGGGTGGTAAGGAACAAGAAGGAATATGGTAGGGAGTTGCCAGGCATGGACTAGAGAATAGAAGAATAAGTATTGAAGGAATAATAGTTATAAAGACAACCATTAGAATAATAACAACCAAAAAATTAAACCTTCGAAAATATCAGCAGAAAACATGTCCACTCAAAGAAAGAAAAGGAACTCAGTCTTTTGAATGATAGACTTAAGAAGCTTAAGTGATAAAAGCAAACAATAATATTAAATATGGTTGTTTGGGGATGGGAAATGCTTTTCCCATTCTTAACGTTTTCTTCCGTGTGGAAGCAGCTCAGTTAGTTTTACCACCTTTGGCCTCTCTCTGCCTCTTTAGGCACTTTGCCCTAGGAAAGGTGAAGTGATTTCTCTATTTGGTAAATAGGAAGAGTGAAGTTATCATGCTCAGCTCAGCTCTTTCTGTTTCTCCTTGAACATGAAGTAAACGAGTTCTAAGCAGCTGCTTGGGGCAGTGAGTCTTATGTCTGCATAGGGCTTGAAACCTCTCCCCTGCTGGGATAGGTGTCTGAGAGGGTACATCACTTAAATTCTGGATTTCAGAATTAGAGGGCTCACCTGTCTAGAATTAGAACTCTTAGAGGTCTCATCTGTCTATGAATAGAACTCATGTCTTCCAACCTAGTCTTTATTAATAATAAACATTATATTTTGGCCTGATATTCTTCTTCTTGTCTCTCAACTTATTTAGTACACAGGTGTGGAACAATATTATGTCTTGGACCCAATCGTAAGATCCTAATAACATTGATGCATTGAGGTTTTTGAGGGGCCAATTCAATAAGTGGTTATTTCTACTGTCTTAGGACAGAGTCTGGCACATCGTAGGCACTTCATAAATTGTGGTTAAATTACTAAGTGGCAGAATTTTAGAATTTTAGAGGAAAATGGCAGCTAGTTGGTCTCTGATGTGGCTTGAAGGTGAAAGGATGGAAATGCAGGAACTGTAAAGTAGCCATTTTCCATCTTGCACACAGAGCAAAGAGACATAGTTTTTTTCAGAGAGAAAAGAATGAACCAGATGCTGCAGAGTTCAGCCGGGATGAGAGTTGTTGGGGTCACAGGGGAGATTGAGTTGTGGTTATCTGATTTCTTGTGGGCTTTTCCAATTTCCGGTTCCAGACCCTCAGGGGACTCTTCTGGGCTCTGCTCCCTTGGCTTCTGTGAGATGTCCTTGTATACTCCTAATAAACCCCTTCCCTTCCCCCTTTACATTTTTCCTTTAAGCTAATTTAAAGTGGATTGTTTCACATGCAGTTGAAAGACTCTTAACTAAAACCTGAGATGCTGAAGTCCAGAGCAGCTGGAGAATGCTTTCTAAGTTTACACATTTTTGAGAATTTTGAATCTGGGCAAATAGCCAGAATGCTCTGTAGGCAGAGCAAGGGCACTTTCAAGGCAAAGAAATCACCACTGGGTTTTCCTCAGCTGACTGTAGTTGGTGAGTCTGAAGTCAAACTCTCACAGGACCATCAAACTTGGAGAGAAGCCATAGACTCTAGGAATATTTTTAAAGATGCAAATGCTAATATAAAGCAGTTAAAACCCCAACTTCCCACCTCATGAATCATCAGCAAAGTGTAGAGCTCCTGAATGCTAACAAGTTGGATACTACATCAATTCTACTCTGTAATTCTCTAAATTCTACCAGTGTCACAGATGGAGTCCAAAAACAAAATAACAGCCTGCTCCATTCTGATTCAAGTTCTCGTTTGCCTGTGCCCTGCTTTCCCAAGAGCCTAGTGACTGATTGCAGACCCTTGATTTCTGTGAGCTTAGACTAGTAGGTATGACAGGCATACATTCTGGGCTGAAGATAACCAGAAAGCCAGCAACCCGATGGGAGGAACATTCATTGCACAAGCTGAGAGTGAAATGAGCTTCTACATCAGGTGGGTAAATAATTCCAGTTAATAACTCAATCCAAAATTTGTTGAATAAAGTGAGGTTGTCACCCCAGCACCCACACCAATGTCTGGCACCCAGCAGAGGTGCAACAAATATTTGTTGAACATTGAATGAAGTCCGTTGAATCTTTCGAATTTTTCTCGTATTTTCTGTTTCTTTCTGTTACCACAATAACGTCTTCATTTACTTAAGCATTTATGTGGCTGATGCCTATTTTTCCAACTAGAGAAGTTGCAAGGATGAGGGACAGTGTCTATTCCATTCCTGTTGCAGTAACAAAATACTGGAGACTGGATAGTTTATGAATGATAGAAACTCATTTCTCTCAGTTCTGGTGGCTGGGAAATCTAAGGTCAAGGTGCCATCAGGTTTGGTGCCTGGAGAGAGGCTGGTCTCTGCTCCCAAGATAACTCCTGTGGCTGTGTCCTCTGAAGAGGATGAACATCATGTCCTTCCATGGCAGAAGAGCAGGAGGGCAAAAGGGGTCTCGCTAGTTGTCTCCAGCCTTTTCATAAGGTGACTAATCAATCCATGACTGTGACGTGCTCATGACCTATTCATTTCTTAAAAACCTCACCTCTTAATACTTTCATATTGGGAATTAAGTTTCAACATAGGCCAGGTGCAGTGGCTCACACTTGTAATCCCAGCACTTTGGGAGGCAGAGGGGGGTGGACCACAAGGTCAAGAGATTGAGACCATCTGGCCAACATAGTGAAACCCTGTCTTTACTAAAATTACAAAAATTAGCTGGATGTGGTGGTGCGTGCCTGTAATCCCAGCTACTCTGGAAGCTGAGGTAGGAGAATCGCTTGAATCCGGGAGGCAGAGGTTGCAGTGAGCTGAGATGGCACCATTGCACTCAATCCTGGGCAACAAGAGCGAAACTCCATCTCAAAAAAAAAAAAAAAGTTTCAACATAAATGTTTGAGGGGCCATAAGCCCTCAAACCATAGCAAACCACGTTTACATTTTCTCATCATTTTTTTCCCAAGTGCCTAGCACGGTGTTTGCATATTGCCTGATCTTGATAAATATTTGCTGGATGAATACATGCTGTCTTGATTTACAAAGGGTATGCTTGGCAACTACCGGGCTCAGAAGGCTGAGTGTTTAATTTGGATGGAGGTTCATGTCCCTGCCTATGGCCATTTGACAGATCTCTTGGCAAGGATATGAGTTTTCTCTCTTTTCTCCTGCCTAGATGCTAAGGGATTGGCACCCTAGCACTTGGCCTGTTCCTTCTCTTCTGCTTGGAATGGAAGGGCAGATCTTTAGCAAATCAGGATCTGCCAAAAGTAAAAGTAGCAATCCTAGCTGTCTGTCCCATCAACAAGAGATTTATTATGTAGGACCAAAGGGATATGTGTGACAGCAGGAACAGTGCACAAGTCATCCGCAGGCGATACCATCTGGGGTGCTGTCTCAGCTCTGTGGACCTTCTCTTTTGCTGTCACTTTTGTATGACCAGCTGGGTCTGCTCTTAAGACTCTGCAGTAAAGCTGGAGAAGAGAATGAAAGGTTGGGATTCTGCTGCTCAAGAAACCCACAGCACCCAGACCTTGCAACGGGCCCCGTTTCTTTGGAGGCTCAGGAGAAACACTTTGGCTATAGTAGGATAGGGTTTCCTGCCTTTTTCTCCCCTTTTTTTCTTGCTTTTATTCTTCACACCTGATCAAGAGGGGACCTCTTAGCATAATAAGACATTGCATGTATGCTTTATAGGGTGGTCAGCATCAGCAAGAGAGAGGGTTTGTGTCTTGGGGCTTTCCTCTGCATCGTCATGGACTTGATGATACAGATTGGAAGGAGACAGCTGAGATGGACCTTTCTGGCCTGAACACAAAGGACTACATCAGACTACTCTTAACTAAGAGTGGAATGGGCATCACTGGGGCAAGTAGTGGAAAAACTAGGAGGGAAACTAAGAGATTATGGATTTTAGGAGATCATGAAGGCAAGAATTGGCACTGATTGGAAGGTGATTTACATTCACCAGAACTTCATTTGCAAGTAGCAAAAACTTAGTTTCAAATAGCTTAGGAAAGAAACATATAAGAGGAATGAGGGATTTATTGACACAGATTATTGAGAAGCCTCAGAGGTAAAGGAAGCATTTAGGCATGGCTGGATGCAGGGACTTAGGAAATATGACTAGGAATTAGTCTTTATCTCTTGACTCTGCTTCCTTCTACAAAGGCTTCATTCTCAGGGAGGTTTTGTTCCTTCCTTGTGTGGACAACAAGGTTCTGGCAGTTTGAGACTGACACCATAGAGTTTCCAGATTTAGCAAATAAAAGTAAAGAAGGCTCTGTTAAGTTGAATTTCAGATAAACAACAAATACCTTTTTCAGAAGAAGGAGGTCCCAAGTAGTATTTGCACTGTCCTAAATATCACATGGGATCTTTATTTATGCTAAAAGAGTATTGGACATTCTGTATTTTATCTGGCAACACCATGACATCATCCTCACAGCAATGATTTCAGAGCAAACATCATGGTTCCCTTTCTCACAGGGTCTGTCCTTAAAATGGTTCTGAAAAGTCAGCCTAGGTCACTTACTCATCCCTGTGGTTGGTGAGGTGGGACGATGTAATGAAAGATCCTGGTGGGAGAGGCAATTCAGGCAGTTAGTAAATCTTTGTAAAACAGTGCTTTGTGCCAGGCCCCCTTCTACGTGCTGGAGATTCATCTGTGAACAAGACTGAGAGGTGCACAGCTATAAGAAGCTTGCTTTCTAGTTGGGGGAGGGTTGGGCAGGCAATGAGCACATACACTTGTAAATAAATAGGATAATGTCACATACTGAGAAGCAGTATGGAGACGATAGAATAGGGTATTGTAGGAAATGTCTGTGGCTGTGTGTGGGTTGAGTTGTTCCCCACCTCTCCCAAAAAGGATGTGTCAAAATTCTAATGCCCAGTGCATATGAATGTGGATTTACTTGGAAATAAGGTCTTTGCAGATGTAATAAAGTTAAGATGAGGCCATGTGGTGTTAGGGTGTGCCCTAATCTGATGAATGGTGTTCTTATGAGGGAAATTTGACACAGACGCAGAGAGGACAGGGCCACTGGAAGTCATGCAGCCGCAAGTCAAGAAATGTCATCAATGGCTGGCAGCCGCCAGAACCTAAGAGAAGGGCATGGGGCAGGTTTTCTCCTAGTGCCTTCAGAGAGACATGGCCCTGCCGACACCTTGAGTTTGGATTTTTGGCCTCCAGAACTGTGAGTGAATAAACTTATGTTTTTGTTTTGTTTTGTTTTGTTTTTGAGATGGAGTCTCGCTCTTTTGCCCAGGCTGGAATGCAGTGGTGTTATCTCGGCTCACTTCAATCTCCGACTCCTGGGTTCAAGCGATTCTCCTGCCTCAGCCTCCTGAGCAGCTGGGACTACAGGCACGCACCACAATACCCGGCTAATTTTTTTGTATTTTAGTTGAGATGAGGTTTCATCATGTTGGACAGGATGTTCTCGATCTCCCGACCTCATGATCCGCCCGCCTAGGCTTCCCAAAGTCCTGGGATTACAGATGTGTACAGGTGCACCCGGCCAACTTATGTTGTTTTAAGTCACCAACTTTGCAGTCATTTGTTTCAGCAGCCCCAGGAAACTAGTATAGGCACAGAAGTGTGGGCTGGGTGGTCAGGGAAGACCTCTCTGAGTAAGTAACATTTGGGTTGAGGCCTAAAGGATGAGGAGGGTGCAGCTCTGGGAACAGCTAGTGAAAAAATACTTAAAAGAGAAGGAAGAATAAGTGCAGAGCCCTAGGAGTGGACATGGCAGCACTGGAACCAGTGTGGCAGGAGTGTAGAAGAGAAACCGCAGAGAGGGGCGTGCCCTCAGCAGGGCAGGCAGACCTTTAGTAGAGACTCCTGGGTAACAAAGGTTGGTTTGCATTCTAGTTCTGCTATTTCCTCATTGTGTGATCTTGTTTCTTAACTTCTTGGAATATAGATTCAAGTTTCTTCAAATATAAAATATCTGTCCATGGAAATGCTCTTGAATCTATCAAGTGCTAGCTCCTAGGTCATTCTGGTTTATTATTTCTGTGACCTTTGATTTCCTATGAAATTTGAAATTTCCCATCCTAAACCCACTTGGATTTTTACTGCCTTTCACCATCATTTGCAATCTGTTTTAGCCATACCTTCTAAAATGCTTTGGTATTTAGAAAGTCCGTGTTCTCTTGACTTCTAACAATGTCTTTGTCCATTCCTGGTTCTGCTTTTACTGCCCCCTGCAGGGTGCTTGATGGCTCGTGGCTGTGAGCCTGTCTCCATTAATGCGATGACAGTAGTAATTTAGGTGAGTTAGCTTTGGCACCGAGACATCCATAGTTCTTTTGGGACTAAATAGCTTGCAATTGCACAAAAGCTAGGGTTGGGGGATTCAATGTGTGGTGTGACATGTCGCTGACTTGGATACACAAAGTTGATCCCCTGACCTTGTCCTCATAAGCAATACAATGCAGCCAACTGGCCCAGAGTCATGAAACAAACCCTTCTCTCATATTGAATAAGAATGGCTTTTTCTTAAGCCAGTGGTTCTCGAACTTGCACAAGCATCAGAATCATTTGGAAGGCTTGTTGTAGCACACACTGCTGTTGTTCACCCTCAGATAATCCGATTCAGTAGGTCTGGGATGGGGCCTGAGAATATGCATTTCTAACAAGTCCCAGGCGATGCTGACATTGCTGGTCTGGGGAACACACTTTGAGGACCATTGTCCCAAACTATCACAGAAAGAAGATGAATATCAGAAAACCATCAAACCAATGGGGGGTTGAAAGTAGGTTGGGAGTAAAAGCCTCCTGGAAGATGCTTTCCTCTTTGTCAGGAAGCAAGAACTGATTGTGAAATGTATGTCCCTAAGCCCTCAAGAAGCTTATAATTTAGAAGACACAATAAAGAGAAGAATTAAGAAAGACTCCATGGACAAGACATGTTTGGACCAGAGATATAGGTGAGAAACGACGGGGAAAGATATTTCCAGTGCTGGGATCAGTGTGGGTGAAGATGTAGAGGCAAAGAAGCATGAGAGATCGTTGGCAGGTCCTTGGTTTTAGCCAGAACAACAGGTTTCACATGTTTTTGACCACAAGCCACAGTAAGACAAACATTTGATGTTGTGTTCTCAGCACAATACACATTTTCTACTGTAGTTGTGTGTGTATACATTTGTATTTATCTCCAACAGACCTTCATGAAACATTTACCATTGTATATACAGAATGCCCTAAATTTTCTATTCTGTTCCATACGGTTTTACAGAATCTAGAATATGGTTTTATTCCATATAGTACATTGTGGGAGTATAGCAGAGTGGTTAGGAATGTGGCTTCTGATACAAGACTGTCTGGGTTCAAGCCAGAATTAATCACCCTGGGCAACTTATTTAACCTCCCTGGGTCCGTGTCCTTATCTGTAAAACAGGGATGGCAAGAGTGCTTATTTCCCTAAGGACAGTGTGAGAAGTATGTGAGTATATGCAAAGTATTTGGAATGGAGCCTGCTATATAGAAAGCCATATACATATTTGTTCTTTTGCTATAAATTTCATTTTAAAATGCTTTCATCACATACTTCATTGATTTCATGACCTCCTCAATGAGCTGCTGCCTGCAGCTTGAAGGACTAGAACTGAGGTTGTGGTAGGTAGGGGTAAAGCAGATGGGTGACAGAGGTGGGGCATGTGATGTATGGGATCCACAATACAGAGGCTCTTTAATGCTGGAGTGAGGACCCTGGACTTTAATCACTGCGTAGCCGGGAGCCACGAAAGGTTTTGTTTGGGCACAGTGGTGTGATCAAAGCTGCACCAAGGAACATGAATCTGGCTGCTGTGTGAAAGCTGCAGAGAAGTGAAGACACACTGGTTAGCAGAGGAGACAGACTGCGGTCCAGGCGAGAGGTGATGTGGACCCACCCGAGGGGAGAGCGGTGGGAATGCAGAGAGAAAAGGAACATGAAAGGAGCGCTAGAGGCCACACCGAGAGCATCCACCACCAAAGAAAAAATGGCTCCATGGGCTGGCAAGCCAGTCGGAGCTCTGTGGTCTCCCTCTCCACTTGAGGACAGCATTTGAAGAACTGCATCTCCCTGTCACCCTAACTGAGAGAAACTTAAGTGGGACATTAACTTCCCCTGAAGATGCAAATGGAATGGGAAGTCCAACACTGAAATGCATTCTTTGTAGCCCTGCCAGAGGCCTAATCTGGGTCCACTCCTCAGCAGGTGCTTGGAACTGGCAGCAGTTATGCCAATGGGTGAACAGATGAGTTATTCAAATGAGAGAACATTTCCCAGGAGAGCAACTGGAGTCTCTCTGGATGCTGAAGAATAATCCTCAGAGGTTAAAGCAGCATCTGTAACCAAATCTTCACAAAAGATCTGCAGTCCGAATTCAAGTTGCTAATGAGATCCTTGTTTATGATGTTAGATTCTTTCAGAGGCTTAGTGGGGGGTAAAGGAACCTGAGTGAGTGGGGAGGAGAGACCGACTCCTAAGAAAGTGGGTAATTAATCTTCTCCAAGGCTTAATCACATCCTGTGGTGCTGTGAGTTGGTCTTTTCAGGAGCCTGTGATATGGCAGGGTAGAGCAAACCCTGCTGTAGGTGGGGCAGACAAAATAGAGCTGTGCTCTGTATATTCTGCAGTGGTTTTCTCAGATGCCTCTGGAACATTTATGGCTACAGCATGGTCAAGAGGGCGTGGTGCTGGCCTCTCAGAGCATCCTGTCCTGCAGCACTCTATCCAATGAAGGCAACTCCCACGTCTCCTCCTTGAGGGTTTCTTATTCGGTCTCTTGTTGACACAGGCTTGTTCTTTATCCTGGATAGCCATAAAAAGAGCAAAGATTGAATGCTTATTATGAATCTGGTTCTGTTCTAATTTATTTACCGTATTACTTCATTTACGGTAATCCTGTGTACTGTATTGTCCCATTCCATTTGAAGGAGAAAGAAACTGAGGCACACGTAATTTATGGAGTGTTTCTGAGGTCCCAGAGCACTCCAGTCTATCTGACTCTAGAACCCACAAGTTCACCTCCCCAGAGCTGTCTTAGTCAGGATGTAGGGACTCATGTTACTCTCTTCTTCAGGTGGATTTTGACATCTTACTCTTCCTATTCAGGTCTCCTCTGGCTTCCGAGGTCCTCTCCTAGTTGGTCACTTTATCGCACAGGTAAAAGGCTGGAGGTGATAGCCTCACCCCAGCACATAATTCCTGGTCCAATCCAATGGAGCCTCATCTTCCTCTTTTGAGAATCAGGACACAGAGAATGTCTTCCAACTTGGCTGCACCCTAGGAGGTTGGAGGCAAATCCTTCCATGATTAGTCCTAGGGAACTGAGGTTGGGCAAGATTAGAAATTTTTCATGGATAATATTTTAGAATTGAATGGACAGGTGGAATTTCTACGGATGTAATCCAGACAGTAGACACAGAGTGCCCCAAGTGACTTCTAAGAAGCCCCTCCAAACCTAGAAAATTATATTCATTCATTCATTCATTCATTCATTTATTCAAACATTTGTTTAGCATTTACCATGCACTGGAAACACTGTGGTAGGCACTATGGAATTGATGAATGAGATATCATTCCTGCCTCTTGGTGACTACAGTCTAAAGGGGAGACAGACACTATAAAAAAGAATAAATATAAAATCAAAAATTGTCAAATGCAATGAAGCATCAATTCCCATTATGAATAAGGGTGCCTCATTTTTGTGGCCTAGTTAAGAAAGGAAGGGGTTCATATTGGGATATTTTCCATTATATTCACTACTGTTTTTGTCATCCATTTGGATAAAATTATTTCCAAAATGTTTACTTGGTGTGTAAGAGGATAAGTTTCCAGAAGGAGCCCTGTCCACTCATGATCTCAGACTCAAGCCACATGTGGCCAGTTACCTAGTGATTAAAAGTGAAACGAGGGCCTTCCAGAGGGCCCAACTCTCTAGTCCCTCTGGGACACAATGTGTGCGGTAGACAAATGCTGAGAAAGTAAAGATGGACAGTCAGAATAAAAAGTATTTTGTACCTCTGTGTGCCAACATCTCTTCTGGGCACTTTGATGTTTACTGTATGTCTCAGATTTTCTCTTTAAAGCTCTGTGACCCAAGCATATTTTCCCCATCGAGGGGTTTGGAATTTAAAGACATGAATGAATTTCCCAAAGTTGTCTAGCTGGCAAAGGGTAAAGCCAGGATAGAAAAATCTAGATCTTTCTGACTGGAAAGTCAAATATTTATGTTATAAATTTCTCTCCTCAGCTGAGAAAAAAATATGGAAGAACAGTATGGAACTAAATCACGTACAGTTTTGAGTATGGAGAACACTATCCAGGTGCAAGGTGGTTTCATGCCATGAATGTTAGGAGTTGTCACCTATGTTCTATTATCTGCTTGACAGTGTCTGTCCTGTTGTATAATTCCATCACATCACGTTGCATTGCAGTGTATCGCATTGCAGTTCATTCTATTCCATTTCTTTCTTTCTTTTATTTATTTATTTATTTTTTTTGAGATGGAGTTTTGCTCTTGTTGCCCAGGTTGGAGTGCAATGGCGCGATCTTGGCTCACTGCAACCTCCACCTCTTGGGTTCAAGCAGTTCTCCTGCCTCAGCCTCCCGAGTAGCTGGGATTACAGGCACCCGCCACCACACCCAGCTAATTTTTGTGTTTTTTAGTAAAGATGGGGTTTCACCATGTTGGCCAGGGTGGTCTTGAACTCCTGACCGCCTCGGCCTCCCAAAGTGCTGGGATTACAGGCATGAGCCACTGTGCCAGGCTGAAAAATTTGCACAAGTCATTCAACAAGTCTGTGTGTGCCATTTCCTCAGATGTTGTCCTAGTCTGGGCACCACACTGGCCTCTTGTAGGAGGCAGGGTTTCTGTGGTCTATCCATTTTGTTTAGGCTGAAGACAGGATCATCTAGGCTCTGTCAGGCCATTTTGCTATAGCTCAAGTGTTAGACATCACAGCCAGCTCACTGGCAAGTTCCATTGTTTCAGTTACAAAAGCAGCTTGTTACCATCCTTAGCAACGTATCCACATGGACAAGTTGAAATAAGTGCTTTTAATACTCGTACTCTTAAGACTAATGTACATTTATTAGAGAGTCATATGTAGCTAATTCCTCCTCGTCTCCAATCCTTGGTTCTGGGGTGTGATAGTCTCATGGGCTAGAGGGTGTCTCTCCAGGAGCAGGTGTGACTGGAGGCTCATGTGACCATAGTGAGTGCTCTCAGACAGTGGTTTTTGTGAGGGGAAAAGAACAGAGTCAAGTCAAGCAAACAAGCAGAATGTACACCTCATCAGTGCCGCCTGTGACCACATTTAACCACCTGTCTTCTTTCTGAATCTTTAATCAGAATGAGAAGGCGACTTGCTTTTTACCTCCCATCCATCCCATATTTGCCCTCACAGAAATGAGGGCTTGTTTGTTTTGTTTTCCCTTCTTTTTAAACTTAAAAAGAAATACTTTAAAACTTACATAAAATTACAAGAAAACAGTATATAGAATTCTTCTACTATTGTATTCACAGTTCCCCAATTATGAATATTCTTTATCATTCAATATCTACATCTATGTATCTGTACACATTACCTTTGTCTCTTTGTCTCTTTACCCATTAACTTTGCCATTCTATATCCATTACTCTGTAAGTATGTATGTATCTATCTATGTATCTATTTCTGAATTAGTTGAGATCAGGTTACAGGCATGATGTCCCTTTACCCCAAATACTTATTTCCTTAAAACGAAGACATTATCTTACATAATCAGAGTACAATGACCAAAATCAGAAAGTTAACATTGATTTAATGATACTTATCTAACCTACAGACCTTATTCAAATTTCACCAATTATCCTAATAATGTACTTTATAGCCAAAGCAATTTCTGGTCTAGAATTCCACCTAGAATCATGTGGCACATTAAATTGTTGCTATCTTTTTAGTGTCTTTTAATCTGAAATAGTTATTCACTGTTTATCATTCATGAATTATTATTGAAGAGTATAGGCTAGTTGCTTATAACAGAGTACGTTTCAATTTGAGTTTGTCCTCTGACTAGATTCAGAAGTTATGATTTTTTTTCGGCAGGAATACCACAAAAATGATGCTGTGTCCCTCCCAGTTTGTCTGTTCGGCAGCATATGATCACTGGTTTATTCATTAGTGGAGGGAGACTTCTTTCTTAATGACTCAACTTCATTTTTTTTCTTAGTACAACAAGCACCAATAGCAGAAAGGCACACAGTTTGTTTAGCCATTGCTAGAAATTCCAAGACCACTTTGACTTTCCTAAAACACTACTTTCAGTTCAGAACATGAACATAATGCATAGCTTGAAGCTTTCTGTTTTCTTTATCTTCTGATGTGAGACAGTCACAACCAAACTTTTAAGAGATTTGCTCCTGTTGCTATGCTAGCCCAATGAAGAGATGGCAGGAATCAAATGAGATAGCAAATGAGAAAGTGGCTTGTAAACTGTGATGTGTAACAAATCCAAGGGGCTCTGATTGTGATGAAGATTATATTCTTCGATTTCACGGGGAAAAGGGGTTTCAGGGAGAATGATAACTAATTGTGTGTTTCAAATTGATTGCATCATGGGATGCTCAGATATCTGGTTACATGCTATTTATGAGTGTGTCTGTGAGGCTGTTTCCAGAAGAAATTGGCACTCAAATCGTTAGACTGAGTAAAGGGAATGGCTGTCCCCAGTGTGGGTGGGTATTATCCAATCCACTGAGGGCCTGAATAGAAAATAAAGAATGAAAAAGGATGAATAGAACAAAAAGGAGGATGGAAAGCAGGAGTCTCTCTCTTTCTCTCTCTGCCTGACTGCTTGGCTAGAACATTGATCTACCCTTGGTGCTCCTCCTGGTTCTCAGACCTTTGGACTTGGACTGGAATCTACACCTTAATCTGCAAGCTTTCCAGCTCTCAGACCTTAGACTATACCTAAATCTCTCTCTTTCTCTCTCTCTCTCTCTCCCTCTCCCTCTCTTAAGGGCAGTTGTTTATAGAATATCTCTCAATTTGAGTTTGATGTTTTTGAGAGACAGAATATCTATCTATCTATCTATCTATCTATCTATCTATCTATCTATCTATCTATCTATCTATCTATCTATCTATCTATCTATCTATCTATCTATCTACCTATCTATTTATCCTGCTTCTCTAGAGAACACAGACTAATGTAGGTGAGAACTAGGATCCCTCCCCCAATGAGAATTGTTCAGGGCCCTGCATCCCAGGGGAAGAACCTATTTCCTTTCTTTCCCCTAGATCCATTGCTCACCTTTCCTTCTGCCTACAATCCTAGAAGTTCGAAATCTTCCAGGAAGAATTCTCCAAGTTTGTCCTTGTTTCATCTCCACCAACCTGAGTCAGCGAGTTTTTCAACCTTGCTATTTGTACCCATGTCCAGGTTGTTAATATATATACATACACTATGTGTTGCTGGCCCCTGAGTGCTGGAGGGCATGAAAATATTAACTTCTGTTCATGCAGAGAATTTGCTATTAATTCCAATGCTTTTTTTAAAAAAAATTTATTCATAGAAACCTGACAAGATTTTTACAGCTTTTTCCAGCTTATCAACCCGATTCAAATATCATAGAGGTTATTTTACCTTTCTTCACCCTATACTTGCAAGATTGTTTAAAATAGATTTTTCTCTGATTAAAAATAAATCACTCTTATGGTAGAATGTTTGGACAGATCAGGAAAATCTAAAGAAGAGAATAATTCCTCAAATCTTAACTCCCTGAAGCCCTTATTCTCATCCTTTTTGGATTTATGATTCCAGTCTTATTTCTTTTGATACGTTTTTTCCAGATTTAGAATATTCAATATTCACAATATTGTTTGTATCTTTTCTTCTCAATTTACTAACTCTTCCCACTTCAAGGTACTGTTAATTCTCAGCTCGCCTTTGAACTAACCTGCCGACCCCAAGCAGAACAGAAGATAAGTACTAGGCTTATCCCACCTCAGACTGAACAGGAACTTGCTTGACTCATTGGTGGGTTTACATATGGGGCAATGGAAGGCAAAACACCGAGAGTAGACACATTAGGATGAAATGCGTGTGTTAGAGTCTCTGCAACTTGACTTACTAGTTTCGTGAAGCTGGAAAACGTTTTCTAAATATTCCACATCTCAGTTTCTTCTATTGTAAAATAGGGATAATTACATCTACCTCTGCAAGTGTGGTGTAGATTAAAAGACTCAATGCTCATAACTTCCTCAGCCTCATAGTACACACTCAGTTAATGGTGGTTCAATAACTTTCCTTATCTGTATAAGACATCTGAGTTTTCCTACAATGGACCCATTCCCCTTCTCTTTATTACAGTGTCCAATGTTTTAGGAAAGCACTCCCAGCCTACTCAGTCATCGTGTCATAGGTAGCTGATATAACCCCTAGCCCCAGGGAAAGGTACCTACTCCCAGCTCAGTTATTGATAACATGATCTCTCTTTTACCACAGTTGGTTCAGGATGGTCCTGTAACCCAATCCGAAAATCAGTGAGATACAGTTATAGAACTTCTGTATGACTTCTGAAACAGAGAAGTTCTCTTTCCATTTGCCTAGAAGCTTAGATCATGTAAGCATGGAGCTTGCAGGAGCTTCTGCACTCTGGCCCTGCTGCTTTCTACCAGTGTGGCGAGGACATGGCTGATAATTAAGCAAATGCAATAAAGACCAGAGTTGAGGAATAGAAACTGATCCTGTCAACATTGTCTGACTAACTGGATCTAGCCTTAAAACTAAATACAAAGCTTTTTTTTGAATGAACCACTAACAGCCACTCCTCGACCCCTTTTTAAATGCTGGCTTGAGTTGGGTTCTATTATTTGCAATCAAAAGAGATTTGATCAAGACACTTTTCTGGCTTCTGCTTTTCAAAATTTGAAGGTTCTATGAATCCTTCCTCAAAGCAGATTAATTTGTGTCAAGAATGGTCCATTTAGGTGCATTACGGCCAAGTGGTTAATATTTACTGAGAGTACCTTCTAGCCTGGGGCCGGATGCAAATCTTCATCAAAATGGAGATAGACACACAGGGTGCTTGATAAAGCACAATGTGAATTAACATCAGCCACCCTGTACGGCTTGATCTGAAGGCTGAGGTAGCAAAAGTTAATGAAGACCAACATGCAGTTTGACTTCTCTTCTTACTATTTATTCCTAACTAGTATTGAAGGAATCTTTTTTTTTTTAATCACGTATTCTTTTTCAATTCTAAATCTTTCCCTTTCTCTCTCTCTCTTTTGCTTTAAGGAAACCCAGCTACTATGCACACCTCTTCTGTTTCACTCTTTTTATTATTGTGGCAAGGACATTTAACATGAAATCCAGCTTTTAACAAATTTTTAAGTGGACAAAATCATATCATTACCTGCAGGCATGAAGTTGCACAGCAGATCTCTAGAACATAGTCATCCTGCAAAACTGAAACTGAATCTGTTGAATAGCAATTACCTATTTCCTTTTTCTTCTAGACTCTGGCAACCAAAATTCTACTTTATGGTACTATAAATGTGACTATTTTGGATATTTCATATAAGTGGAAAAATGCAATATTTGCTCTTCTGTGACTGGCTAATTTCACTTAGCATAATGTCTTCCAGGTTCATCCACATTGATGAATATTGCAGGGTTTCTTCTTTTTCAAGGCTGAATAATATTCCATTATATGTATATGTAAATAAACCACACACACACACACACACACACACACACACACACAGACATATATTACATTTTCTTTATCCATCTTTTATCCATCAATAAGCATTTAGGTTGTTTCCACATCTTGGCTCTTGCAAATAATGCTGCAATGAATATGAGAGTGTAAACATCTCTTTGAGAACCTGATTTCAATTCTTTTGGAGGAATACCTAGAAATGGAATTGCTGGAATATGGTATTCTATGTTTAGTTTTTTGAGAAACCTTCATGCTGTTTTCCATAGCAGCTGAAACATTTTGCATTCCCACTAACAATATACAAAAGTCTCATTTCTCCATGTCTTTGCCAACACTTGCTACCTTTTACCTTTTGTTTGTTTGTTTTTTTGAAAATAGCCATTGTAACAAGTGTAAGTTGATGTCTTATATGGTTTTGATTTGTATTTCCTTGATGGTTAGTGATGATAAATATCTTTTCATATACCTCTTGGTCATCTGTATGTCATTGGACAAATGTCTATTGAAGTTCTTTGTTCTTTTTTTGTTTACTGTTTTGTTCAGAGACGAAGTCTCACTCTGTCACCCAGGCTGGAGTGCAGTGGCTCAATCTCAGCTCACTGCAGCCTCCACTTCCTGGGTTCAAGCGATTCTCCTGCCTCAGCCTCCTGAGTAGCTGGGATTACAGGTGCCTGCCACCATGCCTGGCTAATTTTTTGTATTTTTAGTAGAGATGGAGTTTCGCCATGTTGTTCAGGCTGGTCTCAACTCCTGACCTCAGGTAATCCACCCACCTTGGCCTCCCAAAGTGCTGAGATTACAGGCGTGAGCCACTGTGCCCAGCCTCTTTGCTCATTTTTAATTGGGTTATTTGTTTGCTTTTGTTATTGATTTATAGAAGTTCCTTACATATTTTGGAAATTAACTTCTTGCAGATACATGGTTTGCATTGCAAATATTTTCTTCCATCCCTTAGGTTGCCTTTCACTCTATTAATTGTTTGCTTTCCTTTGTAGAAGCTTTTTAGTTGGATGTAGTACCACTTGTTAACTTTGGTTTTGTTGCCAGTGCTTTTGCTATCATATTTAAGAAATCACTGCGAAGACCACTGCCATAAAGCTTTTCCCCTATGTTTTCTTCCAGGAGTTTTGAACTTTCGGGTCTTATCTTTAAGTCTTTAATTCATTTCAAGTTGACTCCTGTGTGTGGAGTAAGAAAAAAGCAGGGTTTTTTCAACAGCATTTGTTGAAGAGACTATCTTTTCTTTCCCCATTGTGTATTCTTAGCGCATTTGTCAAAGATCAGTTAACCGTATACATATGGCTTTATTCCTGGGCTTTCCATTCTGTTCCATTGGTCATCTCTCTCTCTCTCTCTTTTTCTGTTTTCTTTTTTCTCTCTTTCTCTCTTTTAGACAAGGTCTTGCTCTGTTGCCCAGGCTGGAGTGCAGTGGTGCAATTACAACTCACTGCAGTCTCTGCCTCCTAGGCTCAAGTGATCCTCCCGCCTCAGCTTCCCGAGTAGTTTTAGGATCATACACCATAACCAAGTTGGGTTTATCCTTGAAATGTATAAATTGCCTAACATACAAAAATTAATTAATGTAATACAACGATACAGCACATTAACAGAATGAAGGAAAGAAATCATATGGTCCTCTTAATTGATACAGAAAAATCATTTGGCTGAATTCAACACTGCTTCATGATAAAAATTCTCTCAACAAGCTAGGACTAAGAAGGATTTTAACTCACCAATTTGAGGGCTGTATGTGAAAAGCCCATGGCTAACATCATACTCGAGGGTGAAAAGATGAAACCTTTCCCTGTAGGATAGGGAAGAAGATAAGGATGCCTGCTCTAGTCATTTCTATTCAACATAGAACTGGGAGTCCTAGCCAGAGCAATTAGGCAAGAAATAGATATGAAGGCATCTAAACTGGAAAGGGAGAAGTAAAATTTTCTGTTTACAGATGACATGATCTTATAATTAGAAAGCCCTAAAGACTTCACGCATACACATAAACAAAACAGAACTAATAAAAAAATTCAGTAAAATTGCAGGACACTGAATCAACACAAAAAATCAGCTGTATTTCTGTACACTAACAATAAACTACCTAAAAAGGAAATTAAGAAAATAATTCCATTTGCGATAGCATCAAAAAGAATAAAATACTTAGGAATAAACTTAACTAAGGAAGTGAAAGATTTATACACTGAAAACAATAGAACATTGATGAAAGAAATTAAATAAGACACAAATGAATGGAAAGATATTCTGGGTTAATGGATTGGAGGACTTAATATTATGAAAATGTCCATACTACCCAAAGCAATCTACAGATGCAATGCAATACTTATAAAAGTGACAATTGCATATTTTACATAAATAGAGAAAACAATTCTAAAGTTCATAGGGAGTCACAAAAGACCCCACATAGCCAAAACAATCTTGAGAAAGAAAAACTAAGTTAGAGGCATTATACTTCCTAATTTCAAAATGTTTCACAAAGCTACAATAATTAAAACTGTGTCATTTTTAATCTTGTCTTCTTATAATTAGAACAGA
>NW_026652294.1:18106395-18285517 GCF_009828535.3 Hylobates moloch | reverse complement strand
CCTGTGATTTCATATATATATATAAGTAGTTACATATTAGTTAGTGTTCACAGTTAGGAGTACTACTTATATATTACTCTTAAGAATTCATTTCAACTATTCTGAAAAGACCTTTTTTTTTTTTTTTTTTTGAGATGGGGTCTTGCTCTGTTGCCCAGGCTGGAGTGCAGTGGCGCGATCTTGGCTCACTGCAAGCTCCACCTCCTGGGTTCATGCCATTCTCCTGCCTCAGCCTCCCGAGTAGCTGGGACTTACAGGTGCCGGCCACCACAATTGACACAGTTCTGTCCACTTACATTGGATCACTGATATAATACATTTAAATATACAACTAAATAAAACAGAGGGGCTTTAAAATCTATTAAATCTATTTTATATTGTAATTTAGGTATATGTCTATTTGGGGATGAATATTATTAATTATGAATGTTTTCATTTGTGAATAACATGAAATGTAACCCAGGTTTAAACAATACCCACTTTCTGCCCTTCCCATTTAGAAGTGTGTTGTTGGTTCAACTGCTGTGTAATACAGTCAAAGACTATGCGTCTTTTAATCTTTCTGTTCTACTATCCTTAGCAGGCTTGCTTTGCCTATTCATACTTATTACCTAATAAATGCAAAATGGTTGCTGCAGCTACAGATGCCACATCTGTGTCCAAGGAGAACGAAGGAGGAAGGAAGAGCTCCAGCAATCTGTCCCTTTAATCAGGAAAGCAAAACCTTTCTGAAAAGTTTTCACCTATTTCAAAAAAGCAGGGTCATATGGCAAAGAGAACAATCATGATTCATCACTTGGGGATGGGCATGTGGCTACCCAGAATAAAATTGAGTTCTGTTAGAAAAAAAGGAATGGTGGAGGGGGCTGCTGAGTAAGCAACTAACTGTGCTTCATGTGTCCACTTTTGAATAAATAAGTTTCATTTTTATGGGCTAAAAGGCATACATATGTCTATGTATGTTCTTATATATTCCTAAATATCAATATAAGCATCAATATTTAGAAATGAATTAACATAGGTAAAGTGTTTAGAATAGTGCCTATTAGGTGCCATAGAAAGATTTGCTATCATTATTTTTATTGTTAGGTGTCTATATATTTACATGTGTTTTACAGACAGTTTCTAAAAGTACTTCCTTTCCTCTTCACAATGATTACAACACCTGTTCTTTCTAACTCTAGGTGTACAAGCTGGAAAAGGGGAGAAATGAATCATGCTACAGGCCAAGTGTTCATCACTGATTCCCAGAGATGCCCTTTGTGTGGTAGGCACTTCCATGTGGACTCTCTACAGAAGCACATGCATAGGTCCAAGATAGGCATCCCTCAGCTCATGGCCCTTATTCCAGCTTGTAGACATTTGCTAAGGATGTCCCCTCACCAGTAACCAGCTCTGGTCCCAAGCTCCTGGCTGCGTTCTTCAGTGTCCACAAACTCACAGAGGCTCGTCATCCTCAACTGTGGGAGTGCAGCTTTTCCTGCTGGTTCCTCCTCTTTGCCCTGGCATTTCTCCAAATGTTGTTCTCCCCCTGCTCAAATAGGCATGGAGCAGGGGCAGATCAGAAAGTATGATGTCCAACCATCCTCCAACCAAAGAACAAAGTGCTAGACTATCATCATTGCACGTGCCCCCAGTCTTTACTGGGGATGCCTAAGAGTCTTCCTTTCATGTCGTGAAATGAGGAGTGACCCTTCTGCTCCCATTGTGGGGAGGAAGGGAATAAATAGACCCACACACATGACTTTGTCCTGCTGATATCCTGGAATTCCATCTCTTCCTCCAGTCATTCATCTACTTATATAGAATGAAGGTTTGGGGGTTTTAGCCTCCCCTTGATACCATGAAGGGGGTGTGTGTTGCCTCCTAATACTCTCATTTTCCTTTAGAATGTGGGAGACTAGAGGCCACTTTGCCATTTGCTTTGAGTTTTAGTAGCTAATTCTGGGTTAACAGTGAAAGTCCTATTTGATATCCTGCTACTGTTGTTACTTTAACCTAATTACATATTATATAAGTTGATAAAATGTGCACATACGAGGAAATAGAGCAGTGTCTCCAAAAAACTAAGTGAAATTAGTTGGAGAAGCTTGAAAAAGCTAAGTCATTTAAAAATGCTGTGCCATCAGGTGTATGTGAGGTAATACTAAGTGGTTGGAAAACAATGGTAAAATGGGAAGTGATTGTTCACTCAGATTGTTTCATGTGTTTCTTGACATCCTCGTCCCATTTAGAAAGATTTTAAACTAGAATTGAAATGTAAAGGAGGTTCATAAAAGAAGATCGGGATATCCAATTTGCAGGCCCTGGCTCAAAGAATGGTGTGGGCCCTATGGTAAAAGGCAAACAAATAAATATGCAGTCATATGTTTTAGGTTGTAACAAAAGCTTTAGGGTATGTATATTTCATTTTTAAAAGATTTCTCTAACCATCTTTTCAACTAGCTGTTTCTAATCATTCTGGATAAGAGGGCTTTTATAGCAGCTCATAGTACCAGCTGCCAGCCTCCAGGTGCCCTTGCAGACAATCTCCCAGCTAGGGAAGAATGTGGAGCAGACTCCCATCTTTCTCACTAAGCCCCCTTCCCTCCTCCTCTCCTTCTTTCTTAGACTATCATTATTCCCTAGCAATTATCGAGTTTTCAGCCTCCTTTCGTATCTCAGGATTCCTGCATCTGCTTCTGTTGCTGGGTGGGGGAGATGGAAAACTGCAAAGGCGAAGTGGCATTGGGGGAAGACTTGAGAACAATTTGCCTTGGGATCCTTCTTGATTTTTTTTTTTTTTTTTTTTTTTTTTGAGATGGAGTCTCGCTCTGTTGCCCAGGCTGGAGTGCAATGGTGCAATCTCGGCTCACTGCAACTTCTGCCTCCCAGGTTCAAGTGATTCTCCTGCCTCAGCCTCCTGAGTAGCTGGGACTACAGGCACCCACCACAATGTCTGGCTAATTTTTTGTATTGTTAGTAGAGATGGGGTTTCACCATGTTGGCCAGGCTGGTCTCAAACTCTTGACCTCTGGTGATCTGCCTGCCTTGGCCTCCCCAAGTGCTGGGATAACAGGCTTAAGCCACTGCACCTGGCCACTGCCTTGACTTTTTATTCCAGTTTTCTTCAACAGCCTGGAGTAGTAAAACATAACCGGGTATCTATTCCTGTGAGGGTTAGTACTGCACCAATAATCCTCACCCAGGCTTATAAGGCTAGTTTACCACACTACCGTAATCTTTTAATTGACAAGCATGCCTGTCCTGTGTCTCTTTCCTACCACACATAGACCCTTTCTATGAATATTGAATGCACAGTTATGCTTTTGAAGTCATTAGCTTTTATCTTCTTACCAGAAGGAATATGGAGACAGAGAATCCTGCTACCTATCTACCTACTTACCTAGCTATGTACTCATATCTGTTTGTCTATCTACCTGTTCATCTTCCATAAATTGTTGTGCCTGGCACATAGTGAAGTTCTGATAAATGCATATTATTGTTACTCTCCATGGTGAATGTTGTAATATCCAGTAGCTGATGATTTGATTCAATCTGTAATTGGTGTTTTGTAGTTTTGTCCTTTGGCCAACCTCTACTTCTGATGTCTTCCTTTGCTTGAGTCTGTGTCTTTTCTAATTTATTCCTTAAGTCCAGGCCTGTTCTGATTTCTGATATCCAAAAATTTTCTTTTTTCCTGGCCTTGAGTCCTCCTAGAGAGGAATGGAGAGCTTGATTCCTCTGCTTTACCCTGAATATGGAAACACAAAAAATAACAAACACAACTGCCCTTTCTGCCTCCTTCTTCCATTCTTCTGGTTTCTAGCCCAAAAAGATTTTGAGACAAACTGTGGATTTTTAAAACTTCCTAAAATAAAAAAGGCAACCCATATATCTGTGGCATGTATTAATAATAGCATCTGGCTGGGTATGGTGGCTCACGCCTGTAATCCCAGCACTTTGGGAGGCGGAGGCGGGCAGATCATGAGGTCAGGAGTTCAAGACCAGCCTGGCCAACATGGTGAAACCCCATCTCTACTAAAAATACAAAAATTAGCTGGGCGTGGTGGCAGATGCCTGTAATCCCAGCTACGCGGAAGGCTGAGGCAGGAGAATCGTGTGAATCTGGGAGGCAGAAGTTTCAGTGAGCTGAGATTGAGCCATTGCACTCCAGCCTGGGTGACAGGGCGAGACTCCATCTCAAAAAACACAAAACACAAAAAACAAAAACAAAAACAATAGCATCCACCTAGGGTGGATATTGGACCATGCTTGGAAGTAGTAGTGGTGATACTGACAGCAGGAAGTTGAAAGCAGCTTCTATCCCACTACTCCATTTTCTTCAACAGCCCGGAACACCCAGCTCTTGGTTCACCGAGTCTGTAAATATTTTCTGTCTAATTCTCTGCTGGACCCATTTTGTCTTTTCAAGGCTGCTTCTTTGTCAGAAGGTTTGCGGGCTTCAAAGAGCAGAGATGGCGTGTGTTTTAGGTTTCAGTGGCATCTGCTGCCGGGACCAGCCTTAACTACGGTGTGAGTACTCAGCGGCTTTCCCAATTCCTGGGATGTGCCAGGTGCTAATCTCCACACTATTAAAGAAATAAGGGAGGGTACCCATCTCTACCTGATGCAGCACAAATGACTTCACAAGACTCACAAGTTCCTGCATGCTCTGGCACCTGCCTACCTTTCCATCTTCATCTCTCAACACTCCTCATTCCGCTCCCTCTAGCCCTAGTTCCCCTGCTCATTGCATTGCACTCCAGCAACAAAGAGTTTTTTGCAAGTCCCAGGACAAGCCTCACTGTCTCTTACCTTAGGGTCTTCCCTTTGCTTAGAATGCTCTCCTCTCTTCTACCATACCTTCTCATCCCATTCTCAGTCTTCTGAAAACTCTTACTTACTATTCAAGTCTCAATTTAGACGTTGCTTTTCCCGGAAATCTTTCTCTATACCTCAAAGACTTAAACGCCTGCCAAGGAGTTATGCTTTGTGCAAAGCACCTTTCACAGCATCACATGGGATTCAATTATCTTTTCACTTATTGATCTCTATAATTTCCATGAAATTAGGAACCATGTTAGCCATTATATCGCCATGGCACATGTTAGTAGCACAATAAAAATTCATGCAATAATTGACTGTGAATAAATGAGAAGCTACAACTAAACCTGAACAAGGCTTATGCTAGGTATCCACCCCAATTTAGATCCAAGTCAGGAGACTGGTGCCAACCTAGTGCGCAGGAGAGGACTTTAAAAATCTGAGCAGAGGGCACTTTTCAGCTTCCGTGAGGCTGTTCATGCAAAGACAAGTTGCTTTTAAGAGACCACTTACCCATCCAAAAAAGGGGTCCGGAGCCAGGGAAGAAGCAAGTGCGGTAAGGGTGACCACTGCCTGGATTTAGCACTGTAACGAGAGGAGAGGGAGAGAAACAGACCTCATCCCTACAAGGGTATTAGGCTTTGAGACAGCATATTTTAGAGAATTAAGAAATCTAATCAGCCTGGTGCACTAAGAGGGAATCTGCAAACTCCCGGGTGTGGAAGAAAGCCGAAGTATCCTCGGAGAGATCCTAATTAAAGCGCAGCGGATTACAATTCCTCTGAAAAAGGAAAATGAAAGGACTGAGAAACATCTGCTGTGGTTTCATGAAGGACTGCTCAAGGATGCAGAGTGTGAGAAAAAGAAATTCTTGACAGCATGGATGAGGCACAGAGCATGTTTGTTCTCCATTGGGCAAAGCTGGTGGGGGATGGGGCCTGACAATACAAAGGCAGGGGTTTAGGATTGTTTTAGACTATAGGGCAAAATAGAAGAGACCAAGGTTTAGTGGACATGAGAGGGAAAGGAGGCGTATCCTTCTTGTCCCTGTGCAGACAAGAATGACCCAGTGACCCTGCAGAGCTCTCTCCAGGTTGCCTAGCAACCTGTGAGCTGGGCCTGAGGGCCCCTTGTCTGATAGGAGAGGACTCCTCCTTCCACGACTTCCACTTCCCAAGGTCTCCAGGTGCTGGAGATCTCCAAGTGATCATCCCTAGTGATCCTCAGAGCACCTTGAAATTCCTAGGCTTTTTCTTCTTGGTTCCAGAGTCTGAGATGTATATTTCTTTCTGCAAGTCCACTTTCATGCTCATCCCATATAAAGGCAGAACAGGCCAGGCACAGTGGCTTATACCTGTAATCCCAGCATTTTGGGAGGCCAAGATGGGTGGATCCGTTGAGGCCAGAAATTTGGGACCAGCCTGGCCAACATGACGAAACCCTGTCTCTACTAAAAATACAAAAATTAGCTATGCATGGTAGTGCATGCCTATAGTCTCAGCTACTTGGGAGGCTGGGGCATGAGAATCACTTGAACCCGGGAGGCAGAGGTTGCAGTGAGCTGAGATCATGCCACTGCACTCCAGCCTGGGTGACTGAGCAAGACTCTCTTAAAAAGATGATTGTCCCAGGCCTTATCCCTGAAAAATCTCCAAAAAGAAGTTCAGATCTGATTAGAGTAAGTGCTCACAATTCTTAGATGTAATCCTGGAATTGCTGAGCTGGAAGACAGCTCAGAGGTCATACAGCCCAATCTCCTGCAAATACAGGAACAGAAAAATGTAAAAGCCCAGGTAAGATTCAAACACAATTTTAGGGAACAGTCATGTCAGAATTTTCAAAGGATGGTACAGGAAACACATGCTATTGGTATGCAGAGAAGAAAGTGCTGACCATGGCCTGGGGAAAGTCCACAAAACCTTTGGGAAGCAGTAGGGATTAGTGTAGGTCCTGAAGCCCAAATTTCAAAGGTGAACAGCAGCCAGAAGTCCTCTGAGAAAGACAAAGGCAGGGCAGGACAACTCCGAGTACTGCCTGAAGAATGCCCTTAGACAGTGGTGCTCAGAAATATGAATGGAGCTTACCTCAATGGTGTGCTTATATCTCCAAATGTTCCAGTAATCTGATTTTATATAAGTACCCCAAGATGTAGTAGCCTAGACTAACTACCATTTTACTGTATCTCATGACTTCATTGGTCAGGGATTGAGACAGGGCTCAGCTGGATGATTCTTCTACTCTATACTGCATTGACTTGAGTCACTCATGGTATTCACCTGGTGGCTGGTCTGGGCCGCAGGGTACAAGATGGCTTGTTCACATGCCTGGTGCCTTGATGGGGATGGCTGGAAGGCTTGACTTAGTCAGGCACTCTCCTTTTCCATGTAGTCTCAGGGCCTCTCCACAGAGCAGTCTGATTTCTTACATAGCTGCTCAGGGTTTCCAAGAAACCCAAGCAGAAGCTATAAGACTTCTTATGTCCTAGCTTCAGAACTTCCCCAATGTCATTTCTGTCAAATTCTATTTGTCAAGTAAGTCACTAAGACCAGTAGAGATTCAATTAGACCCTCCCCTCAAGCATCCATTTCCACAACAAATATTTCTAAATTTCCTATTCTATGCCAAGCCTTTGCTTGCTACTACTAAGGTTGCAAAAATGAATCATTCATGTTCCTAATCTGGAGAAATTCATGGTCTAATTGTGGAGGCCGTTGTATATTTTTAATATCCATATCGTGTGATAAGAACTAATAAAAGTGGGGACTAAATGGCAAAAGAGCATAGAGAAAATGTAGCCTATCTTAGAATTGGACAAACTAAGTCCTGTGGGCTGAATCCAGTCTGCAGCCTGTTTTTATGAATAAAGTTTTATTGGAACACAGCCATGCTTATTTATTTACATATTGTCTGTGCCTGCTTTGGCACTATAATGGCAGAATTGAGTAGTTGCAACAGAGACTATATTACCTGCAAAGCCTAAAATATTTACTCTCTGGTCTTTGACAGAAAAAGCTTGTTGACTCTGGATCTACCTAGGTATGGCTGAATTTCAGGAACCATAAATCCAAATTTGGGGCAATTGTTCAGAATTTGTTAGTGTATTTGGATACTGACACTTCTCCTAGATTTATTTCATTTTCCACCTGGATTTTCTCTTCATTTTTATTTTAAAATATATTTTACTTTCCTTATATTCTGTATGTTTTATAATATTTTATCATATAAAATTGTATTTATCCAGACCTTCTATATACAAACTTTGTACTAGACCTTGCTTGTAAAGAACTTACAGTCTAGTAGTGGAAAATTCAAGTATTAATTATTAAACAAAACAAAACACCAGGCATAAGTATGAAAAAGGAACAAGGTTAAGACCAACTATATGCCCGTCTTTGTATATTCATTTAAATACTACAATAACTTTATGAGCTACATATTATAAGACCATTTTATAAATGTGGAAACTAAGGCTCAGAGAAATAAACTTACTCAACCCAAGGATAGCTAATAGGTGGTGTAACTGAAATTTAGTTAGAAATTTACCATTTGGTCTATCTATTCTATTACTATATGTTTCATTGCCACAATTTGTATTTGGTTCTCCCTCAAATCTGCCGGTATTTTTTTTCACTGTTATTAAATTACTGACTTTCTTTCTTCCTTCATCTCTTTGAATATTTTAAACATACTTAACTTGAAAGCCCATCCCAATCTATCCTTGGCTCCAAACATGTCAGAATGCTAGGTAAAATGTAACATACTGACGGCTAGAAAGACAGATAAATTTCCCTGGCACTGAGTTACCATATCTACAAAATAGCGCTGTTAATTATTATTATTATTATTCATGGTTCTCAGGGTGTGACTCTAACATTTGCTATGTCTGACAGCACTCACTGACATTTAGTCATTTCGAAGTTTGTAATTTTTTGCTACAAGCTCATCCGTAGTGGCACTTATTTTCCTTTGTAAATTCTATTATATATGTCCTGACTTATGGAGACGTCCTATTGAGTAGTTTAGTATTTGCCTGTATGGAGGACTTATTGAATTTACCTGTCTGGACCAACTTCTTCACACATTTTCTAGTTTGGAGTTCCTGAACAACATGGACAGTGTTAATTTGGATTCCATGCTTCATGGCAAAGGATTGGAGCACTAATTACTCAGTGATGACGTTCTCTTCCTCTAGCTCAGGTGATCAACAAGTTTCCTCGTTCTTTCTCCAAGTAGTAGTAGAAAGTAAAGGTAATGTGTTTCATTTTTGTTTGAAATTTCTGTGTCTATAATTTATCTCCTTTTGTGCCATCTGTGAATTGAGATTTATCATATTCTATTTTTCTGGTGACTAATATTAAAGGTATTACTTTCTCTTCTTCTAGCAGTTATCCTGGAAGTTTTAACATGTATATTTAACTTTAAACAAATCTAAAGTTTATCTTCTTGCACAATTAAAGAACTATAGAATGTTTTATGCTGCTTGTCCTCGAATGATAAAAATGATGTTTATTTTAGTTATTGTTTAACATCACAAATAAGGCATAATTTTATTCCTTTCCACATTCTAAGATTGTTTATATTTATCTATATTTACTTTTTTCCCCTTGCTATCCTTCCTTTAATCTCATGCCTCTTTTGAAGCTTGTGTTTCTTCTTTTTGAAGTACAAACTTTGGTTTCTTGGCACTAAATATCATTTTTTGTTTTCCTTTAAAAATATATTTATTTAACACTTGTTCTTGAAAGGTGGCTTCTTTGAATACATATATTCTAGATTGATAATTTTTTTTTAGTACTTACTATTCCATTGTCTTTTTGTCTCCATTTTTGGGGATGAGAAGTCAGCAGTCAGTCTACAGGCCTTTTGACAGTAATATGAATTTTTGATTTCTGGGATTTATTATATTCTGTACCTACCAAGTAATACCTTTCACTGATTTTGAAAATTTTTCAGATAATGACCTTTTAAAATATGACCTCCTTTTCTCTAGTCTTTCCATTACCTCCTTTTGAATACCAATTAATTATTGTTAGACCATCTTGCTCTACACTTTATGACTCCTGACTTCTTTTTCACATTTGTTGTTTTCTGTCTTTCTTGACGCTATCTTGGTAATTAATTAAACCTATCTTCCAGTTCACCAAGATTGTCATCATCTCCATATAACATGCCCTCTAATTTGTTCATAGTTTGTAATTCTCACTTATTTATTATTTCTAAAAGTTCCATTTGATTTTTTTCCATTTTTTTCTGACCAATTTTGACAGTTTCTTTAGGGGAGAAAGAGGATATATTTTTTCATACTTTCAGTGCTTATTTCTTTAAATATGTTATCTATCCTAATTTTTTTTCTTGCCTATGTTAATTCCAACACTGATCATCTTTATGAGTCAGTTCTGCAATCTGGGTTTTGTTGTTATTCTTGTTTTTAGTCTTAATCATGGTGACTTGCTTCTATACATTATGTAATTTGTTACTGTGAGTACATATTTCATGGAATGTTATTCCTCACAGACCTGAGTTAAAGCACATTCCTCAAAAGAGGATTTTACTTATATTCTGCACTACTAAAACACTGGACTACTTTCAACTACATTTTTGGTTTGGATTTTTTTTGGATTATAATCACATGTGAATTCTGGACCCACACTTATGTGCAGATGGGCTTGTGGGTAGAAATTCTTTGGGAGGCCTTAATCTACTTTATCCAGAAAAAAGCAAACATTCCAACCTTGCTTTCTGAAAAGCAGATTTATGGTTTTATTTTATTTTTCCTAAATCACTATGACAATCTTGTTTTAACTTACAGGTTCCTAATTCAATGTCCCGTCTGAGAAAGTCCTAAGTTTTGTCTACCATTCTTTCAGGTGCATGGTTTGTTAAATCTTAAGTTGTAGGTCCCCAGAAATTGGTAGATAGTCTTAGAAAAAAATGATAATTTTCCTTCTGAACTATATTTTCCCTCCTTTCAAACCTCTGGAGATTTCCTTACTTTTTATATTTTATTCAGAATTTTAATGAATTCTGTGTCAGAAAGATTTATTTGGTCTTCTATTTCATCTGGAGATAAAAGTCACGGCTGTTTTTCTAACACCTGTCTCATGGACAAAACAACAAGTCAGGCTATGCACTTTATGGAGTGAGAGTAGTTTCAGGGTTCTGCCTTAAGCAGGCCTGAGATCTCAGTTCCTGCTCCTGGGTGGGTATCAAAACACTGGTCCCAGCCCCTAAGGCCCAATTTTTGTTCCAATACCAGTTTGGATATTTATCTCAATGCCTGATCACCTCTTCATCTTTTTTTTTTTTTTTTTTTTGAGACAGAGTCTCTGTCACCATGGCTGGAGTGCATTGGCGTGATCTCAGCTCACTGCAACCTCTGCCTCCTGGGTTCAAGCGATTCTCCTGCCTCGGCCTCCCAAGTAGCTGGGACTACAGGCGTGCGCCGCCACACCCAGCTAATTTTTGTAGTTTTAGTAGAGATGGGGCTTCACCATGTGGGCCAGGTTTGTCTTGATCTCTTGGCCTTGTGATCTGCCCGCCTCGGCCTCCCAAAGTGCTGGGATTAGAGGCATGAGCCACCACGCCTGGCCACCTCTTTGTCTTTAAATTCACTCTTTGTGGCCCCTTGGAATTATCTTTTATTGCAATAAAATACATCTCCATTTTTATTTTTGTTGTCATTACCCTTAACACTTCTATCTGAGTAGCAATGAAGCATCATCATTATGAGGACAGTCTCTTAAGCTGGACTTCCAGGCTGTCCTGGCTCCACAACTTTCTAGTTGTAACATCTTGGACAAGAAATTTAACCTCCATGTGCGTTACATCTCTTCATTGATCATACAGGCATAAGAACCATGCCTGCCTCTTAGAGTTTCTGTGAGGATTCAATGAGTCAATCCACATAAAGCACTTAGAATAGTCCCTGGCATATGATCTGTGTGATCTGAGCATTAACTAGGATCAACAGGGTATATTTAGACCAAGACACATTCTGTTTCAGCTCAGGCTTTCCCAGGTGGACCTCGCTCCCTCCAACTCCAGGTTCTTTCCATTACACCATGAGGTCTACCCAGGGATAGGAGAGGGGTTAAGTCAGGAGATGTGTGAGCTTTGGTGGGGTAAGACTGAGATCTGCTTCTTAAATTTGAGACATAAGGTAGAGGCTTGATTGTTGAATGATAAGGCTAAATTCTACTTCATATAATGAGCCAAGTATATTAAATTTAGCCTAGGGCTAAATTTAAGGAAGCACTGTTTTTCAGGGTTGTGCCCATGGAATCCCTGCACTGATATAACCTAGAGAGTTAGTACCTCCTTAAATTTTGCTTGCGAGGCTCCTCCCTGGCCTCAGCCTCATCTGACCATGATCATCACCCTTGTATAGTGAGAGGATCAGAGAGGTCGTAGCTTATCCAAAATTATATTTCCGAAAACTGACGGAACTGTGATTGAAACCCAGTTTGCATGACTCCAGAGAACTTGCCCTTAAACATTGGGTGCAACTGCTTTGAGTCTGATTGAGGCAAGTACCATAAAAACAGAGTGAGAGTATCACATGGAATTTGTTCAAAGAGCTGGGACCAACTGCTGGACAACACACTTCAAGAAACAAGACTTCACTGCATTGAATGCTCATCTGTCAAGGGCCACATGTCAACCACAGGTGGTAGAAGGCAGCTGCCTTACCTCCCTGGTTCCCTGTCAGCCCCACCCATGGCTCCATCCCCTTTTGTTCCATTCATCTTGGGTGGCATTTGGTGTCCCCCCTGGTAGAATATACTTGCAAGTCCAGGGGAATAAAAGCTGAAGTCAGGGCCTGGATAGATTTGGAGGGTAGTAAAAATTGGTCTCAGCCTGGTGCGGTGGCTCACGCCTGTAATCCCAGCACTTTGGGGGGCTGCGGTGGGCGGATTGCCTGAGGTCAGGAGTTCGAGACCAGCCTGGCCAACATGGAGAAACCCCGTCTCTACTAAAAATACAAAAATTAGCCAGGTGTGGTGGCAGGCACCTGTAACCCCAGCTACCCAGGAGGCTGAGGCAGGAGAATTGCTTGAACCTTGGAGGCAGAGGTTGCAGTGAGCCGAGATCAGGAGGTTGCAGTGAGCTGAGATTGCACCATTGCACTCCAGCCTGGGCGACAAGAGCGAGACTTAGTCTCAAAGAAAAAAAAAAATTTGGTCTCCAAGTGTTTGATAGAATGGACCTATCAGTAGAAATTAATTGACCACAAATTAGAGGGAGGGCAGAGCCTGAATAGCTCAGTCCTTGTGTCCTTGGTGGAGACTAGCACAGTGCCTGATCTCTATTTAATATTTGATTGACAAGTACTCTTATTAAACACAATTTGAACCTTTTCCTCTTTTCTAGGAGACAGATGAATTTCTATCTATACTCAGTATGCTTAAGATTTACTAGAACACAGGCACAACTAGATAAACTGTCCTGTGAAATTCACCTGAATGTGATAAAGAACTCTGCTACTCAGTGGTAGGGCTCAAAAAGCAGTACCACACAATGAAAGCCTCAGAAGCGGCCGGGCGCGGTGGCTCACGCTTGTAATTCCAGCACTTTGGGGGGCCGAGGCGGGCAGATCATGAGGTCAGGAGATCGAGACCACGGTGAAACCCCGTCTCTACTAAAAATACAAAAAAAATTAGCCAGGCGTGGTGGTGGGCGCCTGTAACCCCAGCTACTCAGAGAGGCTAAGGCAGGAGAATGGCGTGAACCCGGGAGGCGGAGCTTGCAGTGAGCCGAGATTGCGCCACTGCACTCCAGCCTGGGCAACAGAGCAAGACTCCGTCTCAAAAAAAAAGCCTCAGAATCAAACATTTTTCTGTGACTTTCTCCCACCTTCCTGCCTCTGACTCCTCATTCTTCCCTGAGACTACCCATAGAAACTAGAATCTCTCTTCCCCAAGGCAGGACATGGAAACCAGAACTTTTTCCTCAAAGCCAGCCATAAAACCTAAAAATAGTATTATAACTTCCCTCTACCTTTCTGTGTAAAAATTGGCTATAAAGAAATTATCTGGCTTATCTTGTTTGGTTGTAGGTCATTAAGACCCTAATTCCAGAGGGCCCTACCCTATACCCAGAAGGAAGAACTATTGCATAGAGAATCCAAGAAGAATCTAGACAGACAGCCCTCGCTGGATTTCTCCACTCCGTCTGTTAGCATTCGATCATTTGCCTTTTGTCCAGTCATATTTCTGTGTGGCTGTCCATACTTTGTTGAACCTAAGCACAAAATGGAAAGTTTCCCCTGTATCTTTGGGTCTTCATTCTGAAGGCTCCCATGTTACGTAAAACTATGATCAAATAAATATGCATGCCTTTTCTCCTATCAGTCTGCCTTTTGTCAGTGATTTTCAGTGAACCTTCAGAGAGTGAAGGGGAAGTTTTCCCTTGGCCCCTACATCAGTTTCCTCAATACCTGCTATGCAGAAAATCTAAACTAAGACGTGTCAAACAACAAGGTATCCAGTTGGTAGAGGAGCTCTTACTGAGTGACACCAGGGAGGTGTTGGGTAAAGATCTATTTTAGACTTTCAGTTAATTATCTGAAAGCAGGATTCAGGAGTGTGAAGGGAGACTTGTGGTGTATTCCACCAGGGCAGACAGCAAATGCTGCCCAAGAAGAATGGAGCAAAAGGGGATGGAGCATGGGTGGGGCTGACAGGGAACCAGGGAAGTAAGGCAGCTGCCTTCTACCAGCTGTGGTCAACATGTGGCTCATGATGGATGAATACTCAATGGGGTGGGGTCCTGTTTCCTGAGATACGTTGTGCGGTAGTTGGTTCCAGCTTTTTAAACAGATTCCATGTGATACCCTCTCCCTGTTTCCATGGTACCTGCCTCACTCATACTCAAAACAGCATCACCTAGTGTTGAAGGGCAAGTTCTCTGGAGTCAGGCAAACTGGGTTTCAATCACAGCTCTGTCGGTTTTCAGAAATATAATTTTGGATAAGCTACGACCTCTCTGATCCTCTCACTATACAAGGGTGATGATCACAGCCAGATGAGGTTCAGGCCAGTGAGGAGCCTAGTGAGCAGAATTTAAGGAGGCACTAACTCTCTAGGTGATATCAGTGCAGGGATACCATAGGCATAACCCTGAGAAAGAGTGGTTTCTTAAATGTGTAGCCTTGGGCATCACACCTGCCTCATTCTAGTGAAGGAGTGACTGGTGATGATTATGTTTACCTCATAGAGTTGAGATGAGAATGAAATAAAATCTCACAGGGAAAGTTAATTACAGAGTGTGTGATACATGGGAACTGTGAGTATTCAGGTACCCTCCTCCTTTCTTACCTTCCTAAGCCATTCCCAGCATATGCTACTCTCACCACTCAATGGGGAGGCGACCTGAGGAATCTGTTAGAGAGTTCAAGCCTTTTGAAGGGTAAGAGAGCACCCGTTAGAAAGAAGAGACCCTTGTCCTTTTTGGAGCAAAAAATGAAAGTGGGCTCAAAGGGCGGGCCCTCTGTGTACCTGACATTTGCAAATAGTAATATACATTGTTGTATATAGAAAGATGTTTTATTACTTTTTTTTTTTTTAGATGGAGTTTCGCTCTTGTTGCCCAAGCTGGAATGCAATGGCTTGATCTCAGCTCACTGCAACCTCCGCCTCCTGGGTTCAAACGATTCTCCTGCCTCAGCCTCCTGAGTAGCTGGGATTACAGGTGTCCGCCACCATGCCCAGCTAATTTTTGTATTTTTAGTAGAGACAAGGTTTCACCATGTTGGCCAGGCTGGTCTTGAACTCCTGACCTCAGGTGATCCACTCACCTCGGCCTCCCAAAATGCTGAGATTACAGACGTGAGTCCCTGAGCCCGGCCACGTATTTTCAGATAGTAGTAACTCACTACTGCAAGCACTGATGGCTCCTGCTCAGTTTCCATTCCTGTCACTTTCTTCTGGGAGAGACAACCTTTCACAACAGAAACTGATCATAACTGCCTGTTTTCTCAGACTGCCCTTGCAGATATGGCAAGAACATATAAATCTGCACAGGCCAGTAGGCCTAAAGAAGAAGTTTCAGGATGTTTCTGGGAAGAATTTCTTCTCTAATGAAGAGAGAAGCACTTAGGATGCCTCAGTGTCACACAGCTGGTCCTGACCTAGGTTTGTTAAACTCGTATCTGTAACTATCAGTTACTGATATGGGTTGGCTGTGTCCCCACCCACATCTCATCTTGAATTATACTCCTATAATTCCCACGTGTTGTGGGACGGATCCAGTGGGAGATAGTTTAATCAGGGGGCCGGTCTGGCTCATGCTGTTCTCGTGATAGTAAGTCTCACGAGATCTGATGGCTTTATAAGGTAGAGTTTTCCCGCGCAAGCTCTCTTTGCCTGCTCCTTCTTGCTTGCTCCTCTGTGCCTGCCCCTCAGTGCCTGCCCCTCCGTGCCTGCCCGTCCATGCCTGCTGCCATGATTATGAGGCTTCCCCAGCCACATGGAACTGTAAGTCCAATTAAGCCTCTTTCTTTTATAAATTGCCCAGTCTCGGGTATGTCTGTATCAGTAGTGTGAAAATAGACTACTACTGTTACTTTGTGAATGCTTGGAGTACTGGAATTTCTGAGTTGAATGCTAATTTAGAAGTTAAGCTGGGCACAGTGGCTCATGCCTGTAGTCCCCACACTTTGGGAGGCGGAGGTTGGGGGACTACTTGAGGCCAGGAGTTCGAAACCAGCCTGGGAAACATGGCAAAACCCATCTCTACCAAAAATACAAAAAAATTAGCCCGGAGTGGTGGTGTGCACCTATAGTCCCAGTTACTCAGGAGGGTGAGGTAGGATCGCTTGAGCCCAGGAGGTCAAGGTTGCAGTGAGCCAAGATCGTGCCACTGCACTCCAGCCTGGGTGACAGTGAGACCCTGTCTCAAAAATAAGTAAAAGTCCCTAGGAAGCAAAAGTTTGACTCAACTTTTTTCTTTATTTTTAAAAATTGTTTTATTCCCTTCTACAGTTTTTGAATTCTTCTTGAAAGATACTTTTGTCCTATCAGATCTGGTTAAGAGAGACAGCTTTTGAGAGGCATGGTAGTACTTAACAATCAGGTCTGGAACCATGAGGAAGGACAGGGGAAAAATTAGGAAGCAAAAGGTTGAGCCCAGTGTGGGCCCACCTGAGTCTTCTGTTTTATTCCCTGTGATTGTGAGGTTGGTATCATTTCTCTCACCTGGAGGCTAGCAGCTGGGCTGTCAGCAAGCTTCAGGGGGCAGCCCTTGGCACCAGCCTAGAGCAAGCACTAGGGGTTTGTCTTCAGAAACAACTGCTGAAAGCAATTGTGGGACACCTTCAAATTGACAACACGAGAGATAGTGCAAATTAATAGTGCAGTGCTTTCATCTGGGGTGTGAGGGAGGCAATGAGAGAGAATAATCAGCGAAGCTTGAGCTGGGTGAGGTCAATTATAGAAGGTAATATGGAAGATGTAAGCTTGGAGTTGGGAACTCAGAAAAATCACAGAATGTTTTTGATCCAGGAAGGGATATTGGAGATTTTCACATTTGGTGTGTTTCAATCCAAATTATACTTTAAAGGGAGACACACCTTTTTTGTAAAGGACTCAATAGCCAATTGTTTTGGCTTTGTTGGCCATAAGTCTCCGTCACAACTACTTGGCTCTGCCACTGTAGTGCAGAAACAGTCATAGATAATGTATAAATGAAAGAGCATGGCTGTGTTCCAATAAAGCTTTATTAACAAAAATAAACGGTGGGCCAGTTTGGTCTGTGAGATGTAGTTTGCCAAGCCATAATACAGGATCCTGAAAAGACAGAGATATACTGTCTCCTCTATGCAAGGCACTGTCCAAACCCCCCGGAAATTTAAAGAAGAAAAAAGTTATGGGCTGACCTTTTTTTTTTTTTTTTTTTAGGATTTTATAGTTTCTTCCCTCCAGCTACCCTCACTTTTTAATCTCAATCACCATCACTACCAGTCCTTTGCATTAAGTATCTTCTATGGGTCGACTCTATCCTAGGAGCTTTATATGTGTTATTTTTAAACTTCAGTCTCACGACATAGGTATTATTATCTCCATTTTACTGACTAAAGAAATCAGAGCTGCAGCTTGTCCAAAACTCTGGAGCTCATAGGTGCTAAAGCTGGAATATAAATATCGGTCTTTCTTATTTTAAAGTACCTGCTTATTCTAAGAGGCATTATGGATTCAGAAGAGGGAATCTGGAGATAGGCTTCCTGGAAGTGAATTCTGACCTAAGACTTTGGGCAAGTGATCTAACTTTTCTGTGACTCATTTTCCTCATCTTTAAAATGGAGACAATAGAGGCACTTCTTTGGGTACGTGATGGTAAATTAGCTAAGTACATCTCCTCAACATCCTACAATGAACAGGGTAGCACCTTGATAGAGTCTGGATATTTATCCCTGCCCAAAACTCATGTTAAATTGTAATCCCCATGCTGGAGGTGTGGCCTGGTGGGAGGTTAGTTCATAAGATCATAAGCTTATGATAAGCTTGGTGCTGTCTTTGTGATAGTGAGTTCTCATGAGATCTGGTCATTTAAAAGTGTGTGACACCTCCTCCCACCCTCTCTCTTGCTCCTGCTTTCACCATGTGAAGTACCTGCTCCTGCTTTGCCTTCCGCTCTGAGAAAAAGCTTCCTGAGCCCTCCCCAGAAGCAGATGCTGGTGCCATGCTTCCTGTACAGTCTGTAGAACTGTGAGTCAATTAAACCTGTTTTCTTATAAATTACCCAGTCTCAGGTATTTGTTTATAACAATGCAAGAACAGACTCTCTCGCCCCGATAAGAAAGAATGTTCTGGCCCTAAATGTCAGTATCACCAAGGTTTAGAAATACCACTGCAATATTTTGAACAATAAGGAGAAATAGGGGGTGAGAGGGATTTATCTGCTCTCAGAGTTGTTTAGGGGTAAAGCTAGGACAAGAATCCGTGTCTATAGCATCCATGTCCTGAACTGTTTCTCCTCTCCTACATTGCCACAGGGACAACTGTGCAGTGAGTAGTGGTGATCCAGATAGTGAGAACTACATGTGCAAAAAGATCGGAAGCAGGAAGAAACAGTACGAACTTTCGGTCTGGGACAGAGTAACCTGACTCCCTTGATTTGGATAGTCACTCATTGTAGGGGAGTCACAAAGAGCAAGTGAGGGAGGTGGAAAGTGGCTCCTGGTTAAGAGCTCAGAGTTTGTGAAGAGGCAATAGGGAACCACGGTGGGTGTTTGAGCAGAGGAGTGATGCCTAGCTGTTAAAACTAGGGAGGATCTGGCTGTGCAGGAAGAGACTGGCATCTGTTAGATGAGCTGGCAGGGGACTGCAGTACTCTTCTTTGAAGGCCTGAGGCTCCAGACAAGATGGACAAGGTGAGGGAAGAGATGGCTCTCAGACACCTAGTGGAGGGCCTCTGTGCAGCTCATAGATGGTACGTGCTCTGCCTTTGATCAGAGCCGAATAGGAGCTGACGACCTCCGACCATGTGTGCCAACCGTCCTCTGCACAGCCCCAAGTGATTCGGTGCCTGCTAATGAGATTTTCTGGAGGGCCGTTAAAGATCATTAAAAAGCATTTTTTGCAAACCTAATATTAGCTTTTAAGTAGTTAGCAGGGATGAGCCCTTGCCACTCACTGTTAACCAAAGCAAGTGATGACCTGCCACTCAGGAAACAGAGGGAGGCAATAGTAATCCCTCGGGTCCCAAGGACAACGGGGGTGCTTCTGAGGCAATTCTATCACATTTATTTCTGTGTGATCCACAAAATGTTCTTTGAACAATCTTTTTGTTGCTAGAAATGTGCTAATCGCTAGAGAATAATACTAAGTGATGATAGTAGTAAGAGTAGAAAATTTATTGAGTACCTACTCTAAGGAACTATACTAAGTACTTTATATAAACACTGTCTCTAATCCTGTAACTCAGCTGCAAAGTAAGTACAATTAACCCTGTTTTCCACATGAGAATTTTAAGATGAAAAAACTAAAATCCAGATCCTTAGAGTCTCACTATCTAATGGGCCAAATGCTTAAATAGATGAACGTTATATCATATGCTAAGAGTGGAAATATGCAGTCATACTTGCTAACATTTATTGAATGTGCCAGGTACTGTTCTACTTTTCTTTGCAGGTAAGAGCTCATTTATTTCTCACGAAACACTATAAGGTGGTTACTATAATCTCTGTTTTCCAGATATGGAAAGCGAGTCAGAAAGCAGTTATAACAAACTTACCTAAAATTAGACGACTAGTCAGAGGACAAGAAGGATACAAACTCAGTTATCAAGTTAGTTAATTGACTTAACATTCATTTTATTTACCTACATCACAAGCTTAACAAATGATCTGCGAAGAAGGTTGTTAAAATGGTTTCAACTATCTGATCCACATAAAATATTTAGCAGAATTTCTGGCGTATTTCATATGATTTATAACAGCCTCACCTGGTCTGTTTTGTTCACTCTTTATTCTCAGTGCCTAGAACATTGCCTGGCACAAAATAGATCTTCATTAAATATGTGCTGAATATGTGTTAAAATGTCAGCTATTGTTGTTATTACTGAGGAAAGAGGATGCATAGCTTGACACCAGAATGCCTGAAGTTGTTTGACATGGCAACAAAGAGTAAGTTGTGCTGGAGTAAGAAAAGACAAGCATGGGGGAGACTTCTGTGACTTACATAATCTATAGGATGGCTGAGATGCTGCAGGTGCAAAACAGCATCCCAAGCTTGGGAAAGTTATCTTGAGGTGTCTGGGGGAAGAGATGTGTATGTAGCAGAGGTGGTTACTATAGAAGTCAACACGTTCGCTAGCAGAGGAGGCGGGAACCTGGGGTAGAAGAATTCTGTGCTGAGAACAAAGGCTGGGTCTGCTCTGCAGAGGTTGCATCTCCCTGTGGCCTTAGGAGAAAGGCAGCCAATGAAAGGAGAAGAAAATAAGAAGGGTATCTTTGGAACTGGAGAGATTGACTCAGAAGTCCAAGGTGGAGAGTTTCAAAAAGGAGGTTATCAACAATGTCAGACACTGCAGAGTTCTATTTTAGGACTCAGCTGCACAGGGGATAGCTCACAATGTCTGATCTAGGGTAGCACATATTAAACACGTGTGGTGTGAACTTGCTGAAGGTCACAGAGTAAGTGATAGGTTCAGGGCTTGGACTCCAGTGTTTAATTCCCAAGCCTCTGTTCTTAACATTATTTCTATCTGTTTCTATCCTTATGTGACCTCTCAGTGCCTCCCTTGACTTTTGAGCTTGCCTATCCCTTGAGCAGACCTCTCCTTTGTGCCCTTGATTCTTCCTGGAATGCTCATCCTTCTCTACATATGTTAGAGCAATTATTTTTTGTAATTTTTAAAAGGATTGGTCTTTCGTTATGAAGTCATATCTGATTCTTCCCAGCTGTAAGTCATTACATGTATTTTCTTCATCTTCTCGTTTTTAATTCTTTTATAGCACTGATCTCATTCTGCCCTTTATTACACAATCGTCTATTTTTTTTTTTTGACCCACTTGGGGCCCTTGAGGGCAGGATGGTGCTCTTTATCTTGGTGTCCCCCATGATAGCGTAGCAGAGTGCTTTCGATGTAGCATGGGATCAATAACACTTGTTAAGTTGAAATAAGACATAAACCAAGTGTGTTTCTCTCCATCTGTTGCCTCCAAACTGGTCTTTAGAGATTCCTGTAGTCTATAGTTCTAACATTTACATAAAATTTAAAGGAGACTCAAAAAATACTCTTGGGCAAAAAGATGCTTGAAAGAGTGCAAAAAAGTATATGTAGATCAATAGGGCACTCGTTAAATAAACTTTGATATATTCACAGCTGTAACAAGGAATATGCTTATAAACAGCTGTGGAGTGATCTTCAGATTATATTCTGGATTAAACCAAATAAACAGAGTGGAGAAAAAGATGCATGACTTAAAGTGGGGGTGAATAAATAAATTATATATGTATATTTATATTTATGATGGGAAGATACACCAAAAACAAATAGAAAACGTATTACATATCTATAAGGTCAGTGAAGAAACAAGGTAAGAAGGATGGGGAAGGAGCGAAATATCTCTGAATATGCCTGGCTTTATAGATTCACCTCTGGAACCAGGAAGATGTTTTACATAATCACAAAGCAAAATCAAATTTACAAAATAGCTATTTGTAAAAATTGAAGTCAAAGTGAAAGAAATAAGCTTAACTGTGTGTTGGGATTATGGCCTAACCAAATAGAGAATTATTTCAAGTGATTCTGAAACACAGTAATTTGACTGCATCTCTAGTGGGATATACTCTGTGGATAAAAATATCTATAAAATAAATTTAAGCATCTGCAGTAGTCAATGTCGTTGTAGTGCTGATCTTGTTGATTATTCTGATACTTTTTTGTGTACATTGTGAGATAAGTACTTACATTATTGAGAACCAGAATTATTAGCATAGAGGAAAGGATATAAAAGTGTCAGATTGAAGAGATTAAGTGAAAATTCCATAGTCCTGAATTTGACTTGGAATTCATTAAGCAATTCATAATGAATTTCTTCATTCAAACCAACAATGATGACCACACCTATGTTCCAGCCCAAACCACTGATACAGCCTAGATACAGTGACCAACCCTACAACAGTGAACTCCCCTAGCAATCATAATGTGGTCTCTATATACCTTTCCCAATAAAAGCAACTAGGAATCTCTAGAGAAATATCTAATCCTAGATCTGGGAAAGACAATAAGATGTACCTGAAATCATCTTCCTGGAACCCAGGAAGCCATTATAACTTTATGGCAATGTGTCAAGAAGACATGGAAGCCACCTTCATGAGGCATTTATTGGCAAAAAGAATAACTACAAAATATATTTAAATCTGTGTTCATAATGATATTTAAGCCCAAAAAATACTTTTATTTTTGATCAAGTCATTCTTTTCTCCAAACCTCTGCAATGGCTTCCCTTTTCACTCAAAAACCAAACTTTTTACAAAACCCCAAGGCCTAACTTGATTGGTCCCCATTTATTCTTTGAACTCATCTTCTGCTATTCCTTGCTCACTCTGGTTTAGCCCCACTGGCCTCATTCTCATCATTGGACATGCCAGGCACCCTCCTATCTCAGAGCTTTTGCACTGGCTGTCCCCTGTCCTGAGATGTGCTTCCCTCCAGGTAGGCACATGGGCCACCTTTACTTCTTCGGAAATAATCTCAAATGTCACTGTATTTGTTTCCCAGAGCTTCCGTAACAGAGTACTACAAACTGAGTGGCCTAAAACAATAGAAATGTGTTCTTTCACAATTCCAGAGCTTAGAAACCGGAAATCAAGTTGTTGTGAGGACCAGTCTCTCTTGGAAGCTTTTAGGGGAGGATCCTTTTTTGCCTCTTCCAGCATCTGGTTTGTTGGCAATCCTTGGCATTCCTCTGACTGCAGCTGCATCACTCCAATCTCAGCCTCTGTTGCCACATGGACATTTTTTTTTCTGCGGGTCTTTCTCTGTTTTCAGGTGGCATTTTCCTCTCTGCTTATATTCAAATTTCTCTCTTCTTATAAGAACACTAAGCCAGGCGTGATGGCTCACGCCAGCATATCTGCTGACTCCATGTGCCGGAAGTATGATGTAATAAGCTTATACCTGGTGGCTCATGCCTGTAATCCCAGCACTTTGGGAGGCTGAGGTGGGCGGATCACCTGAGGTTAGGAGTTTGAGGCCAGCCTGGCCAACATGGTAACACCCTGTCTCTACTAATAATACAAAAATTAGCCAGTCATGGTGGTAGGCGCCTGTAATCCCAACTATTTAGGAGGTTGAGGCAGGAGAATCACTTGAACCTAGGAGGCAGAGGTTGCAGTGAGCTGAGATAGCGTCACTGCACTCCAGCCTGGGTGACAGTGAGAATCCGTTAAAAAAAAAAAAAAAAAAAAAAAAAACCCAACCAAACAAAAAAACACCAGTCATTGGATTTGGGGCCAAAGACTGCATCTTCATTTGATTACAACTGTAAAGACTATTTCCAAATAAGGTCACATTCACAGCTACCTGGGCTTAGGTCTAGAACACTGTCTTTTTGGGGGATGGAGTTTACCCACTACAGTCATTTTTAAGTGAGACCTTCTCTGGTCACCCCTATCTAAAATTGTGGGCCTTTCTCTAACACCCTCACCTCACTTTCCTCCTCATTTCCTTAACACTGACCAGCATCTAACATATATATTTTACTCATTAGAAGGTAACTATCTCATCCCACTGGAATATGAGCTCCAGCAGGGCAGGGAATTTTGTATCTTTTGTCCACCGCAGTATCTCTAACTCTACTAGGCACTCAGTAAACATTTGTTGAATGAATGTTGGGGAAGGCTAGGTATTTTGGCTATGGGTACACCACTTCCTTTCTCTTCTTGGCGGATTTATGTCGACCTAAGCATAGTTTTTTCCCCATATGAGGAGCAACATTGCTATAAACCAAAGAATCCCTACAAATAACTACAATTATCTTTATTTTACTTTTTTTCTCCTAGTTAGTGTGTTTTGTGTCTACTTAACTACTATTCCTGTTCTTAATTCGTTTTCTCTAAGATTATTCGTTATCTTAGGGGATTCTTGACTTCCATTTCATGAAAGGGACAGAACAGTCACTGCTGAGGCAGGGGGAGCAAAGATACCATTATATCCTCTTTCTGATTCATAACTATCACTGGCTCTTGTGGTAGAAAAAGTTCAAGCTTTTATAATTCTTGTCTGTCTTTATTTCCACCACCACCACCCTTGATTTCTCTGCACCAGTGCTTTCTGAAATCCATTAGTGGGTAGAAAAAACAATTTACTTGAATGTTACTAGGATTCTTAAAATATATAATAAAGGATAGAAGATATTCAAATTGTGTCAGGTAGTTTCAGTAAGTATTCGTTCCTGAAACTTTTGTTTCAGGTAAGTGCATGTGTTTGAGTATGTGGTGTTATGTCTTGGAGTAAAAGACTGTTCTAGATAGACATTTTGTCTCCTAGACTCTCTCTGTTTCTCTCTCTCTCTTCCCCCTCTTCCAGCTCCCTCATCTGAATCACAGCAAGCCATTGTTTAGAATGGACACTTGGGGCACTCTGACTCCTCACTTAAGTCTCTTAATGATGCTCCTTGCCATTCTAGCACAAGCCAGCACCTGACCTTGCATATCAGTGTGCACAAGGTACATCTGGGGAGATTGTTGAGAGGCACTTCCCAGGCCTTCTCCACCTTAGGGACACTGACTTGGTAGGGCTGCATTGAGGCTCAGCATAAGAATTTTTAGTTGACTCCATAGAGATTCTGATGCAGAGTCAAGAATCACGTTTTATAAATATCTGGTTGCAAGAGGAAACGATGAAATCAATATGGGTATTTATATGGGTATGCCTGACTTCCCAATGTTACCCATTCCTACTGGGATCCATACATGACTTGAGATTGACAAACTTCACATCTGAGGAGATGAAGATGACTTTTTGCATTGAGGCAGCTTCCTTTTCTTCATGGAATTGCTAATTGGTTATTTCTTCCTCTTTCATTAGGAAAATTTTACTTGCACTGGCTTATAAAGAACTTATTCCCAAGTTTTGTTCCATAATAACACCATTGTGGCTCTGCCTTCAAAGATTTTGCACTGTGTGATTGTCCAATGATTGAGGATTTGATAAAAGTCTTGTGAAAAGCACAACCACAGACCACATGGCAGATTCTATGAGGAAGATGGGATGTAAACATTAGGGGGGGTGCTCTTGTCAGCCTTGGGCATTTATTTTCCTGTCCCCCCCTCCCTGCCACCGTGCACAGAGAATTAGATTCTGGCATCAAAGCAAAGCACTGATGTTGGAAAAAAGTTATCTACCCATTTTAGGCTTAAAACTTTGCAGGGCAGGTGGCAGGACTGGTTAAGATAATGACTGAGCATACTTCAGCTCCTCAAAAGTATTACATAAATACCTTATACTGGTAACTTTATGAATATATTACATCTGCTTCGATGCTTCATGGTCTAATTAATGCCCTAGAATTCCCAAACTCTTTTATTGATTACTTATTTATAGATATGTTACCATTCAAAGCAGTGAGGAGTGCCCAGCATTGGCTAAGACTCATCTTGATATCAAATAATGGAAATATACCTCACTCTCTATTAAAATATGCCAGACACCAATGTAAGCAGATGACATGTATTGACTCATGTAATCCTCCACAGTCCTAGAGGTGATTACCATCATTAAACCTGTTTCAGTGCTGAGGAAATTAAACACAGTGAGGTAAGTAAATTGCTCCAATTTATAGAACTTGTGGCATTGACACTTGAACCCAAATAGTCTTATTCCAAAGTCTGAGCTATCAACCACTACACACATTTCCTCTTAATGGAGTTTACTGTCTAGTTAGAGAAGAGGACAGACTTTTTCTGCAGGGTAAACAAAGGAGCAAACTTTTTTTTTTCTCATGGATGAGGGGGAGTCATAAAAATATAGTATTAATGGAGCATGTACCTAACCAGTGTTAAAGTTTTTATATTAGAACATGTATAATTGATTCCAGTGGATTGTTACCTTTCTGACAAGATGGTTAATAGTAGATTGTAGATATTTAGAATGTATTGTGGAGTTTTGCTCCCATTTCTGATGGGAGCTATGGATATGAGCTAGTTGGACTCAGTGAATCTCAGCTGGGCTTGCTCATGTGTTTGCATTCAGTTGTAGGGTTGTTGGTTATTGGTAGGTTGGCTGGAGGGTGGCTAGTGCCAGCTGGCTTCATATATCTGGTAGTTTGCTGGCTAGGAGCAATAAAGGTGACTGTGCCACATGTCTGCGATCATCCAGCAGGCCAGCTCAGACTTCTTTACATGGCAGGCTAGCCCAGGCTTATTCAAATGGTGGCAGGTTTCAAGAGAAGTGAGAAAGGGCAAACCCGAGTGTACAAGTCTTTTGAAGAAGAATCTGTGGCCACCTTTGTGATCTGCCACAGTTTTCCCTTTGGAAAATTGTTTACATTTCACCCACATGCCAAATATGCTTGTCCCATCTCCACACTCTCCAAAATATTATCCAATTATAGCATCAAGATTAAAGTCTATGATGCACCCAACACTAGAGCACTTAAAAATATAAAGCAAACACTAATAGATTTAAAGGGAAAGATAGACGGAAATGCAATGATAGGAGACTTCAACATCCCAGTCTCAGTAATGGACAGATCATCCGGACAGAAAATAGACAAACATTGGAGTTGAACTACACACTAGACCAGTAGACCTGACATTTGCAGAATATTTCACCCAACTGCTGTAGAATATACATTTTCATCACCACTTGGAATGTTCTCCAGAAGAGACCATTTCTTAGACCACAAAACAAGTCTCAACAAACTAAAAAAGATAGAAATTATATAAAGTATATAATAATGTTATATAAAATATTTTCTGAGCACGGTGTAATAAAACTAGAAATCAATATCAAAAAGAACCTTGGAAACTACACAAACACATGAAAATTAAACAACCTGTTTCCAAACAACCAATGGGTCAGTGAAGAGATTAAGAATAAAATTGAAACATATTTTGAAACAAATGGACATGAAAATACAGTATACCAAAATCTATGGGATGCAGCACAAGCAGTGCTAGGAGGGAGGTTTGTAGCAATAAATGCCTACATCAAAAAATGGGAAAGACTTCAAATAATCTGATATTGCACGTCAAAGAACTAGAAAAACAAAGCAAAAACAAAATTAGTAATAGGAAAGAAACAAAGATCAGAGAAGAAATAAAATTGAGACTATAAAATACAGAAGATCAATGAAACAAATTTTTTTAAAGATAAATTGGCGAACCTTTGGCTAGACTAAGAACCAAATATAAAAATCATAAATGAAAATGAGACATAACTGAGACCACAGAAATACAAAGAATTATTAGAGACTATTATAAACCACTATATGCCAACATATTGGATAAATTCCTGGACACATACAACCTACAAAGGCTAAACTATGAAGAAATAGAAAACCTCAAGAAACCAATAGTCAAAGCTGTAGTAAAACGTCTCCCATCAAAGAAAAGTCCATGACCTGATGGATTCCAATTCTACTCAATCTCTTCAACTGAAGAGGAGGGAATACTTCCAAGGAAACTCATTCTATGAGGCCAGCATCACTACTAAAACCAGACAAGAACACAACAAAACAACAACAACAAAACTACAGGCCAATATCACTGTAAAACATAAATGAAAAAAAATCGTAAGTCTAGCAAACCAACAGCACATTAGAAAGATCATTCACCATGATCAAGTGGAATTTACCTCAGGGATGCAAGGATGATTCAACATAAAACATATCACATCAACAGAAGCAAGAAAAATAACCGTGTGATCATTTGAATAGATGGTGACAAAACATGATAAAATTCAACAGGCCTTTATGATAAAAACCTCATCAAACTGAGTATAAAAGGAGCATACCTCAAAATAATAAAGGCAATGTCTGACAAATCCACAGCTAACGTTGTACTGACCAGGGAAAACTTTCCTCTAAGATCTAAAACAAGATAAGGACACCCACTTTTACTACTCTTATTGAGCATAATGCTGAAAATCCTGGTCAGAGCAATAAATCACGCAAGAGAAAGAAATAAAGGTCATCCAAATTAGAAAAGAAAAAAGTCAAACTATCCCTGTTTGCAGATGACATGATATTATATTAAGAAAACTGTTAAGACTCTACAAATAACTCTTAGAACTGATAAATTCAGTAAAGTTGCCCAGTAAAAAAAAAAAACAAAAACCCAACACACAAAACTCAGTAGCATTTATATACACCAACAGTGAGCAATCTGAAAAAGATGTCAAGAAATCCCATTTATAATAGCTACAAAGAAAATGAGACATTTAGGAATTTAAGCAAAGAGTGGAAAGAACCCTTAGGATAATGGCCTCTAGTTCTGTATCCACGTTGCTGCAAAGAACGTGATTTCGTTATTTTTAAAGGCTGCATAGTATTCCATGATGTATATGTAGCAGAGTTACTTTATGCAGTCCACCACTGATGGGCACCTAGGTTGATTCTGCGTCTTTGCTGTTGTGAATAGTGCTGCAATGCACACACAAGTGAATGTGCCTTTTTGGTAGAATGATTTATTTTCTTTGGATATATATCCAGTAGTGGGATTGCTGGTCAAATGGTAGTTCTATTTTAAGTCCTTTGAGAAATCGCCAAACTTCTATGCACAGTGGCTGAATTAATTTACATTCTCACCAGCAGTGTATTAGTGTTCTTTTCTTTATAATCTTGCCAGCATCTGTTTTTTAACTTTTCAATAGTAGCTGTTCCTAAGTGAACTAACATAGGAACAGAAAATCAAATACTGCATGTTCTCACTTATAAGTGGAAGCTAAACATGGAAAAATAATGGACACAAAGATGGAAACAACAGACACTGGGGACTGCTTGAGGGGCAGGGGCAGAGGGGGATATGGATTGGAAGGCTATGCTCACTACCTGGGTGAAGAGATTATTTGTACATCAAGCTGTAGCAACATGCAATTTATGTAACAAACCTGCACATGTACCTCTGACACATGACAGCAGAAAGACAAATCAGATTACACCAAGCTAAAAAGCTTCTGTACGGCAAAGGAAACAATCAACAAAGTGAAGGGACAATCCATAGAATGAGAGAAAATATTTGCAAATTACCCATCTGACAAGGGATTAATAACCAGAATATATAAGAAGCTCAAACAACTCAATAACAAAAAGCAAAGCATCTGGTTAAAATGTGGGCGAGATATCTGAATAGACGTTTCTCAAAAGAAGACATACAAATGGCAAATAGGTATATAAAAAAAATGCCCAACATCACTTATAGGGGAAATGTAAACCAAAACTACAATGAGGTATCATCTCACCCCAGTGAAAATGGCTTTTATTAAAAAAGGAATAATGGATGCTGGCAAAAATGTGGAGAAAGAACTCTTGTACACTGTTGGTGAGAATGTAAATTAGTACAGCCACTACAGAAAACTCTATCTAGGTTCCTCAAAAACCTAAAAATAGAACCACCATATGATCCAACAATTCCACCACTGGGTTTATATCCAAAAGAAAGTAAATCAGTGTATTAAAGGGATAGCTGTACTCCCGTGTTTATTGAAGCACTATTCACAATAACCAAAATATGAACTCAACCTTAGTGCCCCTCAATGGATGAATGGAGAAAGAAAAATATGGTATATATACAAAATGGAATATTGTTTAGCCACAAAACAGAATGAAATCCTGTCATTTGCAGTAACTTGCTGGAGGTCATTATGTTAAGTGAAATAAGCCAAAGACAGAGAAACAAATACTGCGTGTTCTCATTCATATGTGCGAGCTGAAAAAGTGGATCTGTTGAAGATAGTAGGTTGGTGATTACCAGAGCCTGGGAAAGGTAGAAGTGGGTGAGGGAATTGAGAGGTTGATCAATGGGTACAAATATGCAGTTAGATAGAAGAATTAAGACCTGGTGTTCAGTAGAGCAGTAGGATGACTATAGTTAACAATCTATTGTACAGTTCAAAATAGCTAGAATAATTTGAATGTTCCTAGCATAGGGAGACGATAGATATTCAAGATGATGGATATCCCAATTACCTTTATTTAGTCTTTACCCATTATATGAATATATGAAAATATCGCATGTATTTCTAAAATACGTGCATCTATATTATGCATTAATTTTAAGATTATCTAGGGCTTCCTGATCTACATCACATCCAGATATAGATGAGCCTTCTTAGGTATGATTCTTTGAATGTGGGTATCAGTAATCTGGGTACCTTAAACTAAAAGAAATATCTGACCCCCCACACACCCAACAGACTATGGTAAGACAGGAAACAACAACCATAAAAATGAAAATGGTGGGAGGCTTATAGCAGTTGTGGTCCATAGCAATTTTGAAATCTCTCCAGACAAATATTGCTCTGTCTTGTACTCTGGAGACAGGAAATTTTTGTTGATCAAGACCCAGTTTAATTCTTTGAGAGAGACTCCAAGTCTGTTGGTTTCAATGGTCTACTATCTTGATTTTTGATCCTACCTCTTGAGACTTTTTTTCTTTTTTTTGAGACAGAATCTCACTCTGTTGCCCAGGCTGGAGTGTAGTGGTGTGATCTCAGCTCACTGCAACCTCTGCCTCCTGGTTCAAGCGATTCTCATGCCTCAGCCTCCCAATTAGTTGGGACCACAGGCACACACCACCACACTCGGCTAATTTTTGTATTTTTTAAGTAGAGACAGCGTTTTGCCATCTTGGCCAGGCTGGTCTCGAACTCCTGATGTCAAGCAGTCTGCTTGCCTTGGCCTCCCAAAGTGCTGTAATTACAGGCATGAGCCACTGTACTCAGCCCATCCTTTTTTTGTTGGAAATGACACATGTTGGTAGTTGACTAGCTTTTTTTGCCCATTTGTGCCTATATAAAGGCACATATCATTCTCATCCAGTTAAAACTGTTGGGTGTTTTATTGGTACAAGTCCCTTAACACTTTGTGGGTTTATGTATCCCATTATAAGTATACTCTACTCCATGTAAGCCTGTCTCTACTCTGGGAAAGTTACCCTAAAGTTCTTATATACCCATTTCTCTAGCCAACAATATCTGATAGGCAGCTCATTAAATCTTTCAGAGGCCTTCACAAAGTGTCTTGGAGTCACATCCTTGATTTCTTTTCCTGGTGGTCATTGCTTGCTCTGAGAATCTTTGACTGGCTCAAAAACCTGGAATTGAACAGCAGACTTATGTTATCATCCACCAAATCCTGACTCCTCTATTTCTTCTAAATTCTGCTTACAACTGAACAATTCTTCCTTCACCTACTCTTTCTTTTCCTGTATCTAATCATAGACACCTAAATAAGCCAATCAACTCTTTCCTCATTATACATGGAAATAATTTTGCCAATGTCTAAAAGTTTAAGTACCTTTGCTATCACCTCAGTTGCTGAAGATGGCAGCATTGCTAATTGTTCCATCCTATATATCACATGTCAATACATTTTCATATTTCCATTGCTGTTTTCTCACTACTTTCCCATTTCTGCTAACAGCTTGCTCACCATTTGTCTAGTCTTCACTAACATTTTCCTTGCCTCTTTTCAAGGCTCCATCATCTGGTCCCAAAGACAATGCTCATGTTTTAGATTTTGGTTGTGGTTGCACCCCAATTTTAGGTAGCAGTTTCTGTACCAGTTAGATTTTGCTGTGTAATGATCCACTCCAAAATATACTGACATTCATTCTGCTCCTCATTCTGTGATCAGCTTGTTCCTCTGGTTTGAGTCAGCTTGGCTGACCTCTGCTGGGCTAGCACATGAATCTGCTGTCATCTGGCAGACCAACCAGTGACTGAATAGTCATGACCTCACTTATACACCTGGCAGTTGGCAGACTGTCAGTTGGGGCAACTGTGTCTCTCATCCAGCAAGCTAGACCAGGCTTCCTCACATGATAGTAGAGTTTTGAGGATAGACATGGGAAGTCCTAGCCAAGGCAACCAAGCAAGAGAAGGAAATAAAAGGCATCCAAATAGGAAAACAAGAAGTTGAGCCATCTCTCTTCACTGATGATATGATTCGTATCATCATATCATTGTATTTAGAAAACCCCAAAGATGCCACCAAAAGGCTCTTAGAGTTGATAAACAACTTCAGCAGTGTTACAGAATACAAAATTAATATATAAAATTAGTAGCATTTATATGCACCAATAATGTTTAAGTTGAGAGCCAAATCAAGAACAGAAGCATATTTACAATAGTCACAAAAAGAGTAAAATACTTAGGAATACTGCTAATCAAGAGGTGAATGATCTCTATTAGGAGAATTGCAAAACCACTTCTGAAAGAAATCAGAGATGACAAATAAATGGAAAAAAATCTTGTGCTCATGGATTGGGAGAATCAACATCATTAAAATGGCCATAATGCCCAAAGAAATGTACAGATTCAGTGCTATGCCTATCAGACTACCAACACCATTTTTCACAGAATTAGGAAAAAAACTATTCTAAAAATTCATATGGAACCAAGCAAGAGCCTGGATAGCCAAAGCAATCCTAAGCAAAAAGAACAAAACTGTAGGCATCACATTACCTGACTCCAAACTATACTGCAAGGGTACAGTAACCAAAACAGCATGGTACTGGTACAAAAACAGACACATAGACCAGTGGAACAGAATAGAGAATCCAGAAATAAAGCCACATGCATACAATCATCTTATCTTCGATAAAGTCAACAAATATAAGCAATGGGAAAAGACTCCCTATTCAATAAATAGTGCCAGGATAGCTGGTAAGCTATATGCAGAAAAATGAAAGTGGACTTCTGTCTTGCACCATATACAAAAATTAACTCCAGATAGATTAAAGATTTAAATGTAAGACTTGGAACTATAAGAATCCTAGAAGAAAACCATAAAAACCGTTATGGATATTGGCCTTGGGAAATAATTTATGACTAAGTCCTCAAAAGCAATTGCAACAAAAACTAAAATTGACAAGTGAGACCTAAAAAGAGCTTCTACACAGTGAAAACCAAAAATAAAATCTATCAACACAGTAAACAGACACCCTACAGAATGAGAGAAAATATTTGCAAGCTAGGCATCTGACAAAGATTCTAACATCCAGAGTCCATAAGTAACTTAAACAACTTAAGCAAAAAATAACCCCATTAAAAAATGGACAAAGGACACGATCAGACACTTTTCAAAACAAGACACAAGTGGCCAACAAACATGAAAAAATGCTCACCATCATTGTTTTACTCAATTTTGCGTGAATATAAAGGAGACAGGGTAATTTATAAGGAAAATGTTTGTTTATTTTGGGTCACAGTTCTGCAGACTATACAGGCTTGGCACCAGTATCTGCATGGCTTCTGGTGAGGGCCTCAGGAAGCTCACAATCATGACAGAAGGCAAAAAGGGGGCAGGTGGCAGGTGTATCACATGACGAGAGTAAGAGAAGGAGGGAAGAGGTGCCAATCTCTTCTTAAATAAGCAGATTTCACATGAACTCAGAGTGAGAAGTCACTCACAACCAAGAGGACAGCACCAAGCCATTCATGAGGGATCTGGCCTCATGACCTGAACACCTCCTGCTAGGCCCCACCTCCACCATCGGAGATCACATTTCAACATGAGATTTGGAAGAGACACACATCCAAACTGTATCACTAATCATCAGAGAAATGCAAATCAAAACCACAATGAGATACAATCTCACACCAGTTAGACTGGCTTTTGTTAAAAAAAAATGAAAAAATAAAAAACAGATGTTGGATAGGATGTGGAGAAAAGGGAACAGTTAAACACGGTTGGTGGAAATGTAAATTAGTTCAGCCACTCTGGAGAGCAGTTTGGAGATTTTCAAAGCACTGAGAGCTAACTACCATTGACTCAGCAATCCCACTACTGGGTGTATACCCAAAGGAAAATAATTTGTTCTACCAAAAAGGACATATGCACCCATATGTTCATTGCAGTGTTATTCAAAATAGCAAAACCATGGAATCACTCAGGTGTCCATCAATGGTGGACTGTATAAAGACAATGTGCTATAAACACACTGTGGAATACTATGTAGCCATTAAAAAGAAAAAGATTATGTTCTTTGCGGCAACATGGATGCAGCTGGAAACCATTATCCCAAGCAAACAAATGCAGAAACAGAAAACAAAATACTGGATGTTCTCACTTATATGTGGGAGCTAAACATTGAGCACACATGGTCATAAAAATGGAAACAATAGACATGGGAATACAAGAGAGGAGGGGGAAGAAGAGAAGTAAGGGTTGAAAAAAACTACTGGGTACTATGCTTACTACCTGAGTGATGGATTCATTCATACTCCAAACCTCGGCATCATACAATATACCTTTGTAACCTGCACATGTATCCTCTGATTTTAAAATAAAAGTTAAAAGCAACAAACAATAGAGCAAGCCGCAATACGTAAGCACTTTTTAAGTCTCCGTTTGCATTGCCTTTTCTGCTGTCCCATCAGTTAATGAAGCTATATGGGCAAGTTCAGAGTCAGTGGGGTAGGGGGCTATGTGGGGGCTATGCAAGGGTATGATTAAGGGGAGGGAAACTATGGTGGCCAGTTTTGCAAACAATCTACCACAGACATTAAAATAGAAGAGAGTGGAAGGGTTTATTTGAAATCTATCCAAAAGACATTGTCACTTTCAGAAATTCATCTCAGTTCCTAAATGGTGGTAAAAAGCTTGAAGAGAATGAGAGCTTTGAAATCTTGTTCTATTGGCTGAGCAGATGGTACTCTTGGGAGACAAGATAAAGTGATAGAACGTTGAGATTTAGCCTTAAATTTCTCACTGACTTTTGGATACAAAACATTTGAGTCAATGCTCCATTCAGGACACCCCGAAGAATGACTAGCCTGGAGAGTTACTTTCTCTTATGCCAATACGCACAAGTCAATTTTACTTTGTGCAGAAATTTGAGAGTTACAATGACTTGACTGAAGTATCTAACCTGTCCACCTGGGAAGCACTTCCAACAGGGACAGTGAAGAAAGAGGACATGTGTTTGCAGTGAAGCCAGTAAAGCAACCTCTTGGTAGCCAGAGCTAGATTTGGGAATATACTTGTTTATTGGTACAACATTAGAATTGGTGGCATAATGTAAATGAAATTGTAACTGGCACTCTACTTCAAATGTAATGGAAACTTAATAGATTTTGGAGGTGATGAAGGTACTACTCTGGATCCCACAAATAATTACAAGCATGATTCCTTTAAGTAAATATATTTTCTGTTCCAAATAAATAAATGGCTTGAAAAATAATTTTTAGGTGGAATAGTGTCCTAAATTGGTATAAGTCTGTCCTTAAGTGTTCCTATCTTAAGGAATGGGATATTGTTCCTCTCCTAAACAATGGAATGCCTAATTATTTCTCTTCCAAATTGTTTCATGCTCCATTGTTCCCCTCTCAAGCTACGGAACATTCAGTCAGTCTTCTTCCAAACAATGAAGTACACTACTCAATTGTTCCTCTCCAAAGCAATAAACCATTCAATTATTCAGGTGAATACCATTGAAAAATTTCCATTTCTCGCAGTATAAATTAAAGCTTGACCAAGACAATGTTTTGGGCTCAGCTTGCTAAGATGGATTCAGGCAGACTCATTGTTATTATCATGATTCTTTGGGATAATTGTGACACTTTTGGAATAAGACATTTTATTGTTGTCTGGCTCCCGCCACCTCAGATGATTTACTGGATCTTTACCTTCTCTTATCGTGAAAACTTGACAAGAATAGTCTGTCACTTAACATATGAGTTCGTGGATACCATGAGGTATATGGCATAGCCAAGGTAAAACCAAACAAAATACTTTTTGTATCTAATATGTATTAATTGAGTCCCTGCTGCAGACCTGAGTGAGTACCATACCTGCTCTCAGGAAACACATAGTTTTAGTTGTGTAGGAAGATACATCAAGAGAACTGATTGGGTAGTTGCTAACTGCCTTTGCAACTCAGAATGGGGAGCTCCTCTCGGCCTGGAGAATTGGGAGAGGCTGCACAAAGATAGGAAATCCACTTGGGCCTTGAAAAATGGAAAGTATTTTGACAAAGGTGGAATAGGGAGAATAACTCTAGGCAGAGATAAAAGCACGAGCTGTGAAAAGTTCACAGCATCCACAGCAGGAAAGTCAGGCAAGAAAGTCTCCTTGAAGTTGTAGTCTCCTTATCTCTGGTGCTTGTCAGAATTCCTCTGAGTACAGGACGTGAAACGAATGTTCTGAGAACTGCCTTTATTAGAGGGATCCCTGATCTGTTTTATTAGAGGGACCCGTGATCTGTTTTGGGCACATGGGTGAAGTTTGAGGGAATATAAACAGTACATGGAGAGGGCATGTGGTTGGTGTCTTTTTCTGGTAAAAGAAAGACATTCTAGTTATTGAGGATACATAAACAGGATATTGGGCCAGAAAAGCTCCCTTAAACTCCTAAAAGTATGATTAGGGGTGGTGCTTATAAAAATAACACATATTCTTGCTCAAAGGAGAAAAAATCAAATATATCAAGACAAACATCACTTATAATCTCATCACCCAAAACTAACCAGGATAACACTTTGTTGCACTTGATTGCATCCTTTCTTTCCTATGTGTAGATATACATAGATCTTTAAAATATTTGAAGCCGGCCAGGTGCAGTGGCTCATACCTGTAATCCCAGCACTTTGGGAGGCCGAGGTGGGTGGATCACTTGAGGTCAGGAGTTCGAGGCCAGCCTGGCCAACATGGTGAAACCCCATTTCTACTAAAAATACAAACATTATCCAGGTGTGGTGACTCATGCCTGTAATCCCAGCTACTTGGGAGTCTGAGGCAGGAGAATCGCTTGAACCTGGGAGGCGGAGGTTGCAGTGAGCCGAGATAGTACCATTGTACTCCAGCCTGGGCAACAAGAGTGAAATTCCATCTCTAAAAAATAAAAATATATGTATATATTAGAAGCAAAATTAGATTTTTACTGACACTGCATGATCTGAAAATGTATTCCGCATTTCTATTTAACCTTCTCTTGTATTTTTACGTGTTAATATTTGAAAGTATATTGCATCTTATTTGTCATATATCACTCATATGCTTACTGTGTGCCAGCTACTATTTTAATGGCTTGCATATATTAACTCATTTATTTCTTAGACTCTATGAGGCAGTTATGTTTTCCATTTTTTATTGTGGTAAAATATGCATAACATAAAATTTATCATTTAACTATTTTTTGAGTGTACAATATAGTGGCATTAAGTACAGCTACAGTGTTGTGCAACAGTCACCACCATACATCTCCAGAAGTTGTTCATCTTGAACTGCAACTCTGTATCCATTAAACGAGTCTCCATTCTCTGTCCCCCCAGCCCCTGGAAACTGCTAATGTACTCTCTGTCTCTATGAATTTGACTCTCTCGGTGCCTCATGAAATGGAATCATACAATGTTTGTGACTGGCTTATTTTACTTAGCATAATGTCCTCAGGGCTCATCCATGTAACATGTGGAATTTCCTCCCTTTTCAAGGCTGAATAATATTGCATTGCATAAATAAACCATATTTTGTTTATCCTTGGACACTTAGGTTACTTCGACCTTTTGGCTATCGTGAATAATGCTGCTATGAAGATGGGTGTACAAATATCTGTTTGAGTTCTTGCTTTCAGAAATGTGCCGAACCATGTGGTAATTCTATGTTAATATTTTTAGGAAAAACCATATCGTGAGATAGGTTGTGTTGTTATTTCCATTTTACGTATAAGGAAATGGAGGCAGAGAGAGATTAAGTGATTTCCGTAATCTCTTAAAGATTAAGAGTTGTGCACCCACAGTTGGCAGAACTGGGATTTGAACTCATCACTTTTACCAAATATCAGGGCTCTTGGCCTCTGTAACATATTGAAAATATTAAAGTGTGTGTAGCCCCTTTTCTACTGTGGTGAACATTTAAGTTTCAGTTGGCTTTTCTACATGAAAAACAGCACTGTTTCAAACAGTGTTGTGTATGTATGTGCATTTTTAATTATTTCATTAGGAGAAATCTTTAAAAATAGAATCCTAGAGCTTAATCCTGATGCTATAATTGGATGATATTTTGGAGGGTCTGGAGATGGGACAAGCATATTTTGCCTGTGAGTAGAATGTAAATCTTGCAGAGGGTGGACTGTGGTAGATTACAAAGGTGGCCACAGATTCTTCTTCAAAAGACTTGCACACTGGAGTTTGCCTTTTCTTGCTTCTGCTGAAACCTGCTACTGTTTGAATAAGCCTGGGCTAGCCCGCTATGTGAAGAAGCCTGAGGCAGCCTGCTGGATGGTGACAGACATGTAGCACTCCTATTGTTCCTAACCAGCAAACTCCAGACACGTGAATGAGGGCAGCTGACAACTAGCTACTGTCCAGCCAAGCTACCAGTGCTCAACAACCTTAGAACAGAACACAAACACACAAGCAAGCCTAGCTGAGAGGCACTGAGTCCAGCCAGTCCAGAAGATCTACCCATTAGAAATGGGAGTGAAAACTCCCTAATACAACTCTAAATATCTGTGATCTATTAACCACCTTATCAGAAAGGTAACCTAAAGCCATTGGAATCAAGTATCCATTTTCTAATATGAAAATTTTAAGACTTGTTAGTTATGTGTTCCATTCATACTATATTTTTAATTTTTTTTATTTTTGAGAAGGAGTCTCGCTCTGTCACTCAGATTGGAGTACAGTGGTACAATCTTGGCTCACTGCAACCTCAACTTCCCAGGTTCAAGCAATTCTCCCATCTGAGCCTCCTGAGTAGCTGGAATTACGGGTGTGCGTCACCACAGCTGGGTAATTTTTGTATTTTTAGTAGAAACGGGGTTTCGCTATGTTGGCCAGGCTGGTCTCGAACCTCCTGACCTCAGGTGATCCTCCTGCCTTGGCTTCCCAACATGCTGGGATTACAGGCATGAGCCACTGTACCCAGCCATTCGTACTATATTTTTATCATGCCCTTCCTCCATACAGATAGAAGTTCACTCCTTTATTTAATCTGCAGAAAACTCTGTTCTCTTCTTTAAGTAGACTCTGAACTCCTTTAGGAGGAAATGTCCTGTAGTGGTTAATAACCACTCCAATAGACATTGGAGACTATCTGGGTTCAACTGTCACTGCTACAACCACAAGTTATGTGACTCTGAGAAAGGGGCACGAGCATTTTAAAGACCTTGGTATGGACAATACTGTGATGTTATCCTCCAAGATAGTTTTACCAATTAATCTTTTACCAGCTGTAAATGGGAGCACTTATTTTACTGCACTCTCATTAACAATGAATATTTGATATTTAAGTATATGATTGACAATTTGCTGTATTAGCATAATTTTAATTTTTGTCTTTTCAAATTATCTTTACTTCACTAATTATTAATGAAGCAAAACATTTTCTTTGCAGTTGTTGGGCAAATGTAATGATCCTGAGTGTTGATGACCTTATTTTCCTTTAATTTTCTAAATGGCTTTTGAACTTTCGGCAGGGATCTGTGTGTAGTGACACCTTTGTCAGTAGATGACAATGTAAAAATAAAAGGCAAAGTCTGGCGATAAGTCTCTTTAGGATGAACTCATATGAACTTCATGATGATGTTCTGTCACTAGTTGGGAAATTGTACTTAGTAGACTGATATGTTAAGTGAGTCAGTTGTGGTTTGGCATTTTCTGGACCAGTGCAACTCAAGGTGTGGTCTATGGATCAGCACCAGCTGAGAGCTTGTTAGAAATGCAAATTCTACTGAAAAAGAATATCTAAGTGGGTGGAGTCCAGGACTGGGTCTGGGTTTCAGCAAACTTTTGCTGCGTGGCATTATCAAATACCACTTAGCAAAAAAAGAACAAACTCCTAGCACATGCTGTGTCATGAATGAACTTCAAAAACGTTACACTAAGTGAAAGAAGCCAGGCATGAGACCACATGTTATATGATTCCATTTGTATGCAATGTCCAGAAAACGCAAATTTATAAAGACAGAACATAGATTAGTGGTTGCCCAGGGCTAGAGACAGGAATGAGAATTCACTGTAAATGGGCATGAGGGATCTTACTGGGGGATGAAAATATTCTGAAGCTAATTTATAGGGCGAGTGCAAAGGCTTGGGCCTGTAATCCCAGCCCTTTGAGAGGCTGAGGTGGGAGGAGCATTTGAGCCCAGGAGTTCGAGACCAACCTGGGCAACATAGTGAGAGCCCGTTGCTACAAAATATAAAAATAAAATGATTTATGGTGCCACTCAGTACATTTACTAAAAGTCATTGAATTTTAAGTACACACTTGAAACTGGTGAATTCTATGATATGTATACTATATCTCATTAAAACTGATTTTTAAAAAATGAGCTCTCCAAGTGATTCTGATTCTGATGCTCATTGACCTTGACACAGCGCTTCCCAAACCTGACTGAAGATAAGCACCACCTGGAGTGCTTGGTTAAAAAAACAATCCATGAATCCTGGACCCAGTTGAAAACTACCCTATTGTAATGTCCATTGGATGACCATAGCAATTCTTGTTATTCATAGGATATTGTTTGGAAATCAGTGAAGAAAACTTAAAGCAGTTGTTTTCTTCTTTGCCATAGAGTGTGACCCTAGGAGGCTTTAAATGTTTAACCAATAAAATATTCTATATTACAAAATAGCTAGAAGAGAGGCTTTTGAATGTTCTCACCACAAAGAAATAATAAATGCATTGGGTGATGGATACACCAACTACCTTGACTGGATCATTATCCAAAATAGATAAGTCTCAAAACATCAAATTGTACCACATAAATACGTATAATTACATCAATGAAACAATTAATTTTAAAATTTAAAAAGTAGAGATGTCCACAGAAGTTTTCATTTAATTGTTTGGGACATGGGGAGTTTTCAACATTGCCCAGAAAATTCTAACATGCAGCCATGATAAGGACTGTGGCCAATGGTCATTACTGCCTAATCCTTTCAGCTCTTGTGTCTGCCAACCCTCGGGGCATGCAGCAAATCTTTATGGTCTAGAACAGAATTTGTTAGAATTTCAGCCATTACATCCATGTAAGGAAAAGAAGTCAAAAACTGTATGTCATCTTTTATTTTCAAGGCAAGTTCCTAGAAATCTCTCTCTGCTCTATATTTTCCATCACATCTTTGGGCAGAACTTGGTCACATGGCCATTTCTTTCTACAAGGGAGGCTAGGAAATGTAATCATTTAGTTGGGTAGCTTCAAGCCCAGCTAAAAATTTAGTGTTCTGTTACTAAGGGGGAAGACAAGGATGGATATTTAAAGACAAGTAGAAGACTTGGTGACACTGATATGTTACCAGTTACTTATTTTTTATCTTTTCAGATGAGAAAACTAAGGTTAGGGGTTGCTAGATAAAATAGAAGGTGCCTAGTTAAATTTAAATTGCAGAGGAACAATTTTTTTTAGTATAGTTACATTCCAGATATTATATGGAACATACTTATGCTAAAAATTCATTGTTTATCTGAAATTCAAATTTAACTCATCTTCCTCTATTTGTATTTTGCTAACTCCGGCAACCCTTAAACTTAGGTTGAGAGAATCACTTTCTCGAGGACACTTTTTAATTTCAGAGACTGACTTGAACCCAGGTCTGCTTGACTCTGAAAATCACATTCTTGGCTACTATGCTATAAGTAATATTTATCTACCGTTTATAGTCTTCAGTTTACGTTCAGCTTCCTTATGTCTTTGTTTTGAGGTCCTCCTCTCTGAGATAGAGCCACCTTCTATAAATGGGAAACCAAGGCCCAGAGGACCTGGGATGATTCCAGCTCTTTGACTTATTAGCCACATGACCCTCAACAAACAATTTAACTTCTTCGTGTTGAAATTTCCTCATCTGCAAAAATGGGTAAAGTGGTAATGGTGATAGTTCTTACTTTATAGAGTTGTTGTGAGGATTAAATGAGCATGCATCTAAAGCTTTTAGTGTAAAGCTTGGCAGAGAGCAAACCTTCAATAAATGTTAGGAGAGTGGATTTTGTTTTTCCTTGTCCTGCTGTGGCAGATGTCTGCTTTAATCCAGATCTTCTGACTGCAAGACCACTGTGGTGTTGCAGTAGTTAAGTAGGTACACGTCTGATTATAGATTCTCTTAAGAAGAGCAAGAATTCAGTGACTGTGTAAATTGTTGCAGCAAGTGATGTTTAATTCTTCCAAGCTTAGATTCCTAGGACAATCTGTGACATCATTTGGCAATGTGTCTTTCTTTGTCCTGGTGTGTGCAGTCACTCTTCCTTTCTCCTTGATCAGTCTTCCCAGAGGTTTGTTGAATTTATTAAAGACAGAGCATAGTCTTTTAAAATAGTTAGCTTTTGATTTTATTACTCATCTTTATCATTTCTTTTACCCATTTCTTTTTTTTTTTTTTTTTTTTTGAGACAGCGTCTCACACTGTCACTCAGGCTGGAGTGCAGTGGCACAATCTCGGCTCACTGCAACCTCCCCCTCCCGGGTTCAAGCAATTCTTCTGCCTCAGCCTCCTGAGTAGCTGGGATTACAGGCACCCACCACCACACCCGGCTAATCTTTGTGTTTTTAGTAGAGATGGAGTTTCACCATGTTGATCAGGCAGGTCTTGAACATCTGACCTCATGGTCCACCCTCCTCGGCCTCCCAAAGTGCTAGGATTACAGGCATGAGCCACTGCGCCCGGCCCTTTTTCCTATTTCTTTAATCTCTGATGTTTTATCTATTGTTTCATCCTTTCTAAGATTTTTACTGTAAATTCTTGTGCTTAACTTCAGTTTACTAATTTTTTAATATTTCTCCTTTTATGTCAAAATACTTTTAAAAATTTGTACACACATGATTTTACACATGCAGTGGCACGATCTCAGCTCCTTGCAACCTCCGCCTCCAGGGTTCAAATGATTCTCCTGCCTCAGCCTCCCGAGTAGCTAGGATCACAGGGCTGCCACCATGCCTGGCTAATTTTTGTACTTTTGGTAGAGACAGGGTTTCACCGTGTTGGGCAGGCTGGTCTCAAACTCGTGACCTAAAGTGATCCACCTGCATCGGCTTCCCAAAGTGCTGGGATTATAGGTGTGAGCTACCATGCCCAGCCCTATACCTCCTTTTTCTTAGGCTTGTCTTTTTTCCCCCAAACACGTAATCTCTTTTTCTCTACTTGCTCTCACCGTATTCTTATATTAGTAATGTAGGTTGAATTTTTTCAAATTTCTCTTAGTATCCATATGATCATATATAGACATTTATGTACATGTACATATCAAAAGTTTGTTGCTGTTTGACTTAGACAAATGGAGTCAAAATATACAACCTTTCAACTATCTTGCTTTTCTCACTTAGTGATGCCTTTTTGGAAATCCTTCCAAATCCTCGGATAGCTCTAATTTATTTTCTGTAACAGGCTACATAATATTCCATGGTGCAAATGCTTCACAGTTTACTCAGCCATTTCTTTATTGATGGATATTAATGTTATTTCCAGTTCACTGCCACTTAAAATGATACTGAAATAAACACCCTAGTACTCACATCCTTATGTACTCATGCTTTTATTTCTATAGAGGGAAGTTTAAACTGCCCCTTCAAAGCCATTTTCCTATTTATTATCTTTTCTGTTACAGCTTTTGGTTAGCTATGGTTAGCAAGGTCACAAGGTCTCCCAGACTGTAAATGTAATTTCCTGGACATTTGTAAGGTTTTTATTCACTAATTTTTATATACCTAAATCTTTCATGTATATGTAGTTACTTCCTAGAAGCTATAAAAGAAAATATAGGCACATTTGTATGTATAAAATTTAACAACTGTCTATGACAAAAAATCATAAACATAATGAATGGACCAAATTAATAAATAATAGATGTGAAAAATGTAATACTTCTAATAGATCAAGAAATAATATCTATACGATATGGTTTGGCTCTGTGTTCCCACCCAAATCTCATCTGTGGCTCGCATAATTCCCACGTGTTGTGGGAGGGATCTGGTGGGAGATGATTGAATTATGGGGGGTGGGTCTTTCCTGTGCTGTTCTCTTGATAGTGAGTGAGTCTCACAAGGTATGATGGTTTTAAAAATGAGAGTTGCCCTGCACAAGTCTTTTTTGTCTGCCGCCATCCACGTAAGATGTGACTTGTTCCTCCTTGCCTTCCACCATGATTCTGAGGCCTCCACAGCCATGTGGAACTGTAAGTCCAATTAAACCTTTTTCTTTTGTAAATTGCCCAGTCTCAGGTATGTCTTTATCAGCATTGTGAAAACAGAATAATACACTATAACATTAAAATATACTTACGATTTGACAAGGAAAAGATAATATAATAGGAAAATAGATTTGAAAGGGCATTTCAGACTTCTCTCTTTTTTACTGAAGTCTAACTTGGATACAGTGAAGAGGTCAATGAGTGTTTATATATGTGTACAACTTGACTTCCCCTCTTCCTATTTGAACACTTTTTCTTTCTCTTGCCTGATTGCCCTGGCCAGAACTTCCAATACTATGTTGAATAGGAGTGATGAGAGAGGGCATCCTTGTCTTCTACCAGTTTTCAAAGGGAATGCTTCCAGCTTTTGCCCATTGAATATGATATTGGCTGTGGGTTTGTCATAAATAGCTCTTATTTTGAAATATGGTTCATCAATACCCAGTCTATTGAGAGTTTTTAACATGAAGGGATGTTGAATTTTATCAAAGGCCTTTTCTGCATTGATTGAGATGATCATGTGTTTTTTGTCTTTGGTTCTGTTCGTGTGATGTATTATGTTTATTGATTTGTGTATGTTGAACCAACCTTGCATCCCAGGGATGAAGCCTACTTAATTGTGGTGGATAAACTTTTTGATGTACTGCTGGATTCAGTTTGCCAGTATTTTACTGAGGATTTTCACATCAGTGTTCATCAGTGATATTGGCCTGAAGGTTTTTGTTGTTGTTGTTGTGCCTCTTCCCAGTGTTGGTATCAGGATGATACTGGCTTCATAAAGTAAGTTAGGAAGGAGTCCCTCCTTTTCAGTTGTTTGGAATAGCTTCAGAAGGAATGGTAGGAGCTCCTCTTTGTATTTCTGGTAGAATTAAGCTGCGAATCCATCTGGTCCTGGGCTCTTTTTTTTGGTTGGTAGGCTATTAATTACTGCCTCAATTTCAGAGCTTGTTATTGGTCTATTCACAGATTCAGCTTCTTCCTGGTTTAGTCCTGGGAGGGCATATGCAGCCAGGAATTTATCCATTTCTTCTGGATTTTCTAGTTTATTTGTGTAGAAGTGTTTGTAGTATTCTCTGATGGTAGTTTGTATTTTTGTGGGGTCAGTGGTGATATCCCCCTTATTTTCTATTTTCTATTGTGTCTATTTGATTCTTCGCTCTCTTCTTTATTCGTTTAGCTAGCAGTCTATCCATTTTGTTAATTTTTTCAAAAAACCAGCTCCTGGCTTCACTGATTTTTTTTTTTTTTGGAGGGTTTTTCGTGTCTCTATTTCCTTCAGTTCTTCTCTGACCTTAGCTATGTCTTGTCTTCTGCTAGCTTTTGGATTCATTCGCTCTCGTGTCTCTAGCTCTTTTAATTGTGATGTTAGGGTATCAGTTTGAGATCTTTCTAGCTTTCTGATGTGGGCATTTAGTGCTATAAATTTCCCTCTTAATATTGCTTTAGCTGCATCCCAAAGATTCTAGTGCATTGTCTCTTCTCATTGGTTTCAAAGAACTCCTTGATTTCTGTCTTAATTTCATTATTTACCCAGGAGTCATTCAGGAGCAGGTTGTTCAATTTCCATGAAATTGTACGGCTTCGAGTGAGTTTCTTAATCCTGAGTTCCAATTTGATTGCACTGTGATCTGAGATACTGTTTATGATTTCAGTTCTATTGCATTTGCTGAGCAGTGCTTCCAATTATGTGGTCGATTTTAGAATAAGTGCCATGTGGTACTGAGAAGAATTTATATTCTATTGATTTGGGGTGAAGAGTTCTGTAGATGTCTCCTAGGTCCACTTGATCCAGAGCTGAGTTCAAGTCCTGAATATCCTTGTTAATTTTCCATCTTGTTGGGCTGTCTAATACTGACAGTTGGAGCCTAAGTCTCTTTATAGTTGTCTAAGAACTTGTTTTATGAATCTGGGTGCTCCTGTATTGGGTACGTATATATTCAGGATAGTTAGTGCTTCTCGTTGAATTGTTCCCTTTACCATTATGTAATGTCCTTCTTTGTCTTTTATGATCTTTGTTGGTTTAAAGTCTGTTTTGTCAGAGGCTAGGATCTTGCAACCCCTGCCTTTTTTTTTTTCTTTCTTTCCATTTGTTTGGTAAATTTCCCTCCCTCTCTTTATTTTGAGCCTGCGTGTGTCTTTGCACATAAATAAGATGGGTCTCCTGAATATAGCACACCAGTGGGTCCTGACTCCTTATCCAATTTGCCAGTCTGTATCTTTTAATTGAGGGATTTAGCCTATTTACATTTTAGGTTAGTATCATTACATGTGGATCTGATCCTGTCGTCACGATGCTATTTGGGTTTTTTGCACACTAGTTGATGCAGCTTCTTTGTAGTGTCATTGATCGTTATATTTTGGTGTGTTTTTGCAGTGGCTGGTACCAGTTTTTCCTTTCCATATGTATTCTTTCAGGAGCTCTTGCAGGGCAGGCCTGGTAAAAAAGTCCCTCAGCATTTGCTTGTCTGGAAAGGATTTTATTTCTCCTTCGTTTATGAAGCTTAGTTTGGCTGAATATGAAATTCTGGGTTAAAAATTATTTTCTTTAAGAATATTAAATTTCAGCCCACAGTCTTTTCTGGCTTGTAGAGTTTCTGTTGAGAGATCTGCTTGTTAGTCTGATGGGATTCCCTTTGTAGGTGACCTTGCCTTTCTCTCTGGCTGCCCTTAACATATTTTCCTTCATTTTGACCTTGGAGAATCTGAGGATTTTGTGTCTTGGGGTTGATCTTCTCATGGAGTATCTTAATCGTGTCCTCTGTATTTCCTGAATTTGCATGTTGGCCTGTCTTGCTAGATTGGGGAAGTTCTCCTGGATAATATCCTGAAGTGTTTTCCAGCTTTTTTCCATTCTCCCCATCTCCTTTTGGTACTCCAGTGAATCGTAGGTTTGGTCTTTGTATGAAGTCCCATATTTCTTAAAGGCTTTGTTCATTCCTTTTCATTGTTTTTTCTCCATTGTCATCTGCATGTCTTATTTCAGTAAGTGGACTTCAAACTCTGATATCCTTTCTTCCACTTGGTCGATTTGGCTGTTGATACTTGTGTATGCTTCATGAAGTTCTCATACTGTGTTTTTCAGCTCCATCAGGTCATTTATGTTCCTCTCTAAACTGGTTATTCTAGTTAGCAATTCCTTTAACCTTTTGTCAAGGTTCTTAGCTTCTTTGCATTGGGTTAGAACATGCTCCTTTAGCTCATCGCAGTTTTTTATTACCCATCTTCTGAAGCCTACTTTTATCAGTTTGTCCATCTGATCCTCCGTCCAGTTCTGTGCTCTTGATGGAGAGATATTGTGATCATTTGCAGAAGAGACACTGACCTTTTGGGTTTTCAACATTTTTTCATTGATTCTTTCTCATCTTTGTGAGTTTGTCTTTGAGGCTGCTGACCCTTGGATGCAGTGTTTGTGGGGGCCTTTTTGTTGTTGTTGTTGATGCTGTTCTTGTCACTTTCTGCTTGTTTTTCTTTCAATAGTCAGGTCTCTCTTCTTCAGGGCTGCTGCAGTTTGCTGGGGCTTCACTTCAGGCCTTATTCATCTGATTTGCTCCTGTGCCTGGAGATGTCACTCAAGGAGGCTGGAGAGCAGCAAAGATGGGTGCCTGCTTCTTCTGGGATCTCTGACATCGAGGGGCACCAACCTGATACTAGTAGGATTGTTCCTGTATTAGGTGTCTGACAACCCCTGTTGGAGGGTCTCACCCAGTTGGGTGGCACAGGGAGCAGGACCCATTTAGCGAAGCACTTTGTCCCTTGGTGGAGAGGGTGTGTTTTGCTGGGGAGAAACCCACTCATCTGGGCTGCCTGGATTCCTCAGAACTACTGGGAGGAGAGGCTAAGTCTGCTAGTCTGCAGAGACTGTGAGTACGCCTCCACCTAGGGGATCAGGCCTAGGGAGATCAGAATTCTGTCCCTGAGCCTCTGACTGGAGTTATTGGAGATCCTGCAGGGAAACTCTGCTCACTGAGGAAATATGGGTCAGGGTTAGACCTGAAGAGGCACTCTGTTGGCAGACTGCCACAGCTGGTGTGTTGGGCCATGGGGACAAGTCTTGGGACCAAGCCACCCAGTCTCCCTGGCTCCAGCAGGCGAAAAGTGCAGCCTGCAGCTGTAGAAATGGGTGCTGCCCTTCCCTCACCCAGGGAGCTTAGTGTGTTAGGTAGTTGCGAGTCCCAGTGCTAGTTGCTATTCCTCCCACGAGGAACTCAAATGGCTTAGACAGCAGGCCAGTGCTGGATGCTGGACGATCCCCGCCCCACCCGTTCTGAGAATTTGGTAGGCTTACGCAGATTGCAGCTGAAAGGCTGTAAGTATCTGCACTTTCCAGGATTGGGATGCAAGGCCCTGGTGGCAGGGGTTCGCAAGTGGGATCTTCCTATCTGTGGGTTTCACAGTTCTGTGGAAAAAGCATAGTTTCCCCAGCTGGGTAGTGTGCTCACTCACTGCCTCCCTTGGCTGTGGATAGAGGGTTCCCCTTCCCTGTGTGGCTCTCAGGTGGGCTGTTGCACCACACTGCTCTTCCTTCTCTCCATGGGTCATGCCAGCCTTCTAGTCAATTTTGATGACAGAATCTGGATACCTTGGTTACCAGTGAAGGATTCACACACTTATGGTTTTCTTTGATAGGAGCCTCCAAGAGCACTGCTGTTTCTAGTTGGCACTCTTGGCCCTGCCCCAACTTCTATTATTATTTCACAACAGATTGGCTTCAAATATTTATAATGTTTCTTGTACTGTTTATTTGTTTAATGCATTCCTGGAATAAAGAAAATCAGCTACAGAATTAGACTTGCTAAGATTTTGTTTTGGATTGTTGCTTCTGTATTCATGAAGGATATTGACCTTATTTTTGTTATAATGTTCTTATCAGATTTTAGGATAAGGTTTTGGCAAACTCATAGTAGAAGGTAGTGTTTCCTGTTTTTCTGTTTTCTGGGAGAAATTCAAAAAGATTTGTGTTTATTCCCTGAATGTCTAATAAAATCTACCAGAGAAGACATTTTGTTGCAGGACTATTCATATTTTCTATTTCTTCTAGTACGAGTTTTGATAAATTGTGTTTTCAAAGAATTTGTCTACTTCATGTACTTAAACTTTATTGGCATAAAGATGTTCATATTATGCTCTTATCCTTTAAATACCAGCAACTTCTGTAACAATGTCCTTTTTTCCCCTGATATTTGTAATTTGTATTTACTCTTTGTCTTGTTATATTTTTATCTATTTTGTTAATATTTTCAAATAACTTTTCATTCTATTGAATTCCTCTTGTGTGTCTTTTTTCTCTTGTAATTTTTTTTTGTTTTTATTTTTGTTTCCTTTAACTTTAGGCTTAATTTGGTGTTTTTTTCCAAGTTTATGAATTGGTAACCAACTTACTAATTTTCAACTTTTCTTCTTTTTCTCATAGATGCACATATTTACCTTCCCTCCCGGACCTGTTTTAGCTTCATCTCATAAATTTAGACATTAGTATTTGAAATGTTCAGCTAAAATTTTCTAAAATTCATTTTGATTTATACTTTGATATATGGGTTAGAGGTATGCTATTTAATTTTCAATCATCTGGAGATTTTCTAGTTATCTTTCTGTTACTGAGTTCTTATTTAATCTCCCAGTTATTAGAGTATGCACTTTAAATTATTTCCTTCTTTGGACATTTTTTGAGACTTGAATTTTAGCTTATGGTATTGTCAGTTTTGGTACATGTTCCACATGTACTTGTAGTAGATGTGCATTTTGCATTGTTGGATATATTCAGTTTGGTTAGATTGGTTAATCATATTGCTCAAATCTTCTATAGCCATATAACTTCTTCTGATTAAATTTTTTTTATCACCGAGAAATGTGTGTTAAGAGTTCCAACACTTGTAGTTTTGTCTAGCTCTTTCATCATTTGTCTACTTAAAATCTACATGTTTTAAAGCTATATTGTTAAGTACTTTCAACTTCAGGGTGGCTATATCTTCCTGTTGAATTGACTCTTTTGTTATATGTCACACTTTTCTCTCAACTCTTCTTAAAATCACCTTTCTCTGATATTAGCCATATATGCTTTTTTGCTAGTGTTTGTATATTGGAGGATAGATATTTTCCATCATTTCACTTTTAATCTGTCTTTTATGTTTAAAATGCATTTCTTATAATCAGCACATAGGTAGATCTTGCTTTCTCCAGGCCGATAATCTTTTAATTGGAGTGTTTCTTTTCATTTACTGTAGTTAACTACTATAATTGGTTAAGTTTACCAAATGAGTCATCTCACTATTTGTGTTTTCTGTTCTTTGTTCATTCACTCCCTTTTACCACTTTTTGGATATTTATTATGTATTTTTATTAGTCCACTTTATCTCTAGATTTTTGCAGTCATATTGTTCAGTATTTCCACTCACATCTTCCCCCCCACTTTTTTTTTTGTTATTATTGCCACACATTTCCCTCAACATACTGTAAGTTTTCACAAGGTATTGCCATTGTTTTTGCCTTAAACAGTCAATACATTTAAAAAAGTGATCCATATATTTACCCCATCCAGTGCTTTTTAATTCCTCTTGCACTTTCATGAATCCATCTGGAATAAGTTTATTTTGAAAAGCTTCATCTATTGTAGTGTGTCTGCAGGTCACAAATTCTCTCAATTTCTGTTTGTCCAGGAAGGTCTTTATTTTACCTTCATATTTGAAGAATATTTTTGTGGAAATGGAATTCCAGGCTGGCAATTATTTTCCTTCACAGTTTTAAAGAGGCAATTTCTTTGTTTTCTGGCTTTTGCAATGCTATGCTTTGAATATTTGTCCCCTCCAAAACTCATGTTGAAACTTAATCCCCAATGTGCCAGTGTTGAGAGGTAGGGCCTTTAGAAGGTGATTGGAACATGTGGGCTCTGCCTTCATGAATTTATTGATCCTTTCATGGACAAATGAGTTATATGGGAGGTGAGCTGATGGTTTTATAAGAAGGGGAAGGCAGACCTGAGATAGCATGTTAGCATGCTCAGTCCCCAACCATGTGATACTCTGCACTGCCCTGGGACTCTGTGGAGTCTCTTCTGTAAGAAGGCTCTCACCAGATGTATGTAGTCCCTTGACCTTGGACTTTATCAGCCTCCATAACTATCAGAAATAAATTCCTGTTCTCTAAAATATACCCAGAGTCAGATGTAAGCAATAGAAAATTGATTAAGACACATAGTGTCTGTTAATTGAGTTATATTGCTCATTTTTGTTTCTCTAAAGGCAATTTATTTCTTTTTTGTGGTGGGGGAGGGGGTGGATTTTTAAAGATTTTCTCTTCATTAGTGTTTAGTTTGGCTATGACATTATTTTTGAGTTTTGTTTTTCTTGACTGTGTATTGATGTCTTTTATCAGATTTGGAAAGCTTTAATAAATCATTCCTTACGATATTTCTTTTACCTGATGCTCTCATTTCCTTCTGGTTCTTCAGCTCCATTGATGTTAGGCATTTTGACCACATCTTAAAGCTCTTTTATGCTCTGCTTTGTGTTTTGCATTATTTTCTAATCTCTTTGTGGTTTGATTTAGATATTTCCTATTGATTTGCCTTTGAGTTTACTCATGCTGTGTCTGCTGTTATACTCATCCAATTAGTTCTGAATTGCAGATTTTGTTTTGTGCAGGTCTTGAGTGTCCATTTGATTCTGATTATTCTTCGCTGTCTGTTACCACTTGAATAGTGTGAAGTAATTAATATTGATTAACACTGAGCTCTCTCTCCTGGGTGATACTTGTTGACTGATGAGCTTTGCCAAACAGTGTTTGTGTGAGAAACCATACAATTCAGTGGACTGCTTTCAAATGTCAGTATTTGTAGGTCTCTTCTCTTGGTTTTGCCAATTCTTTCTCCAGACAGGAATTCTTTAATTTCCTAATACCATTTGGGAGCCAAGTGGGGTACCTTATCATGATCATTATCTATCTGTATGTATGTATATATGTATGTATATATGTATATATATATCTATCCATCCATCCATTGATCCATCCATCCAATCTATCTATATTTTAACCTTCCCTCTTTCAACACTTGTATTACTCTTTTGCTGTGCCCTGTGTAACAGGGTAGAATCTCTCTAGTTCAATTTTATAGGTAGTACATTCTCCTGCTTAAATGGAGGAGAGGGAGTCACTTGGCTGTGTAAAGTTAATGAGGAATTTGGGAGGTCAAAGGCTCTTGAAACAGAGTTTCAAGGAATTCTGGTCTTGTTCCCACCCACCTTCCCAAGTATCAGGGACCTCAATTTTTAAAGCTCTCCTGGGGTTATTCAAATGCACAGTGGTGTTTTTGGTTTGCTTTTTTGTTTCTATTTGGCTTTCCTTCCTACAGGATCTTGGGTCTCAGCTTTCTTTAGTTTAAGTCGGTTTCATTTTGAAAAATTGTGCTCTCATTTTTCCTCTGAAGTTATCTTTTCTCTTGATCTTTTTACCTTCTGAGTGTATGCATTTTTATATTTTACTGATACTGGAAGGTGGTCCCAATCCAGACCCCAAGAAAGGGTTCTTGGATCTTGCACAAGAAAGAATTCTAGGTGAATCCACAGAGTAAAGTGAAAGCAAGTTTATAAAGAAAGTAAAGAAATAAAGAATGGCTTCTCCATAAGTAGAGCAGCAGCATGGGCTGCTGAACTAAGGATACTTGTAGTTATTACTTGATTATATGCTAAACACGGGGTGGGTTATTCATTAGTTTTCTGGGAAAGAGGTGGGCAATTCCTGGAATTAAGGGTTCCTCCCCTTTTTAGACTGACCATATAGGGTAATCTCCTGATGTTACCATGGCATTTGTAAACTGTCATGGTGTTGTGGGGAGTGTTTTTTAGCATGCTAATGCATTATAATGAGCATTGAGGATGACCCAGCGGTCACTTTGGTCACCATCTTAGTTTTGGCCAGCTTCTTAACCACAGCCTGTTTTATCAGCAAGGTCTTTATGACCTGTGTCTTGTGCTGACCTCCTATCTCATCCTGTGACTTAGAATGCCTAACCTTCCTGGGAATGCAGCCCAGGAGGTCTCAGCCTCATTTTACCCAGCCCCTATTCAAGATGGAGTTGCTCTGGTTCAAATGCCTCTGACATTACTATTGTTGTGGTAAAGTTTAGGAATAGAGATGGACTATATTTAAACTGAAGGCTACTTAAAATTCTTAATTACTAGAGTAATTTGAATTTTAATTACTAGAGTCCTAATTTCTGAAAGTCTTATTTTATACATTTAAACATTTTATTTTTTTTTCTCATAGAGCTCTGTCTTTTCATATGGTTTCTATACTTTTGTCTCTCTAGTCATTTTAAACATAATTGTTTTAGGGTCTTATACAGATTGTTCTCTTAACTCAAGTTCTTGTAGGTGCTAAAGCTCTTTGTTGTGTCTTTTGAATCACCTCCACAGTGGATTACTACCTGAAGGGGTTTGTAGCTATTCTTCTGTAAGCTCATCATCTTTGGGGATTTTTTTTTTTTTTTTTTGGATAGTCCAGTGACACCTGGGTTATAGAATTTTCTCCTGAGTATGGGTCTACATTAGTTTCTTCTGTGATCTCCAAAAATATTTACAAGCATAGGGCCAATTACAGATCAGTTTATTGAACTGAAGATCCTTATACCATTGGAAAGGCATATATTCAGGTTTCATATTTACCTGTAGCTCATATTTGGGATTTTATGTTCTCATAGGAAATTTTCTTTTTCCACTCTAGCATCAAAGCAGAAATAAGATTGATTTTCTTATTTTCATTGGCACCATTTTTAAGTTCTTTTTTTTTCTGAGGGTTAGCTCTTCAAGATGTGTGGTTCTCAGTCCCAGCTTAAATCTCTGCATGCACATGAAGATTCCAGCCCCCAGCTGTCATGATATATGTCTGAATCTGATTCCTTTTCAGGCTGGCTTCATAAAGCATGAAACCTAACTCACTGTCTTTAATTTCTTCATGTTTGATACCTATTTATCGCTTTCTTTTGAACTTAGCTATTAATTTTTGTGAAGGCATGAGGGAAAGGTGGGTTATAGTTTACCCAAAATTGTAATGGCTTTTATTGGAGTGTGGTAGAAATGTAGATGGAATGGTTGCATTATCTCAATTCAACATTGTACCAGAACTGAAAGACCTACATACTGTTACGTATCTTGTTTTCCCTCCAAAATTATATCATGGAACATTTTCTATATTAGTGCATATCATTGTCTTTAGTGACTACACAATATTTTATTACATATATTATGTGTATCATAGAGGATTTAATCACTACATTATTTGGTTGATCATAGGTTTTTTTGCTATTCTAAATAGTATTGCAATGAAGATCATTTCATATATTTCTTATTTAAAAGAGTAGAATAATACAGTCAAAGAATACATGCATTGCAATTTAAGATTTTGTACATACTTTCACAAAAATAAAGCTGTAACATCTTTTGTCTTTAGGGGAAAAATTTGACTTCTCTGTTGTGTGCCTCTCCTGAGAAGCATCCTTTGGGATCTGAGTCCAGGTGACTCTGACAGGAGAAGAAAAAGAGAAGCGTGGTTCTTGGGAAGTGACTAATCTGTTTGGAGCAGAAAGTAATTATTTTAAAACCAGAGGTGACTTTTCCAAAATTTGAAAAACAAAACAAAACCCCACATTTATAAAGAGACTCTTTCCCGAGATCTCAGCAGAGCCATGAATGGATTTTAAGGACAAGACTACATCAAGACTTCCCACAGGGTGTGTCCCCAGCTGCAGCCTCTGGCTGTCTCTAGGCAACATCCTCTGCCCCTCATGAGGAGGGGGCTGTTGAGGTAACAGTGGGCTTCCCTGAGGGAAGCAGAGGATTTTCTTCTTCTCTGTGCTCAGGAGATGACAGGATATTTGGTTCCTTGCCTTTTTGAAATGCAAATGAAACCTGCTGTAGGTGGAGTCTATGGATAGCAGGATTTTTAAAAGAAATGTTTTCAAGAAGAAGGGAAGAATGTGCTCCTGCAGTTGAGTGACAGAACCACAGATAATTTATGATTATCAGTTGAGTTTAAGGTGTTTGAAAAGTAGTTTTTCAGCTTTCATTATGCATTTCTGTCCTCTGTGGGCATAGGGAGTGGAGGGAAGGGGAACTGTCCTCAGAGGAGCTGGATGTATTTGTTCATTGCACTTGCATTCCCCACCTGCTCTGGTCAACTTGCTGGTGACTTCGTTGGGCATGGGAGGTTGTTACTTCTTTCAGACCGTGGACACTTACTGCATTGAGTTGAAGATCTTGGGTGACTGCATTTGAACACAGCCTATTTCTTACAAATTGTGTGATCTTGGGGATAATTTCTTCTCTATCCTGTTGTTTCCTTACCAGTACCTTGGGGATAGCCTTATCAGCAGGGAATAGGTTCCATGACTCCCAGTGGATGACTGAAGGTGGATAGTCTAGAACCCTATATTTACTATGTTTTTTCTTGTGTATACATATCCATGATAAAGTTTAAATTATAAATTAAGCACAATACTCTTGCACTTTGTATCCATTATTAAGCAAAATAAGGGTTACGTAAGTACAAACAGTGTGATACCCTGGCAGTCAATCTGATAACTGAGATGGCTATTAAGTGGCTAATTCAAGTAGTGTATACAACACGGATATGCTGTAAACTGGGATAATTCATGGCTCAAGCAGGATGGCCTATGATTTCATTACACTACCAGAACAGCATACAATTTAAAACTTAAGAATTGTTTATTTCTGGAATTTTCCATTTAATATTTTTTGAGTATGGTTGACCAGAGGTAACAAACCATGGAAAGTGAAACTGTGGATAAGGGAGGACTACTATAGTATCTTCCTCATAGGGTGGTTATAAAGACTAAAATAAGGTAGAGGATGAACTTGCAAAGTATTTGAAGTATGCTTAATATAATATGTATTGTATTTTCCTATGTGTTATTAATAACAATTGTTATTCTAAGGGTGTCAAGCAGGGTTTTTCTTGTTCTTCTAGAATTTTGGCTAAGGTCCAAAATTGAGTGAAGACGATAAGTATCACATATTGCAATTTAACAAAACTGCCGTCACTTGATATCAGCCCCCATCTCAGAGGGCTAACTACAAGGCACCAGTTTAGACACTGTCTGTAGCTCTTGTCCACTAGAGTCCTCAGATAGTCAATATTAGATGAGGGCTGCAAATGAGACAAGCTGCTCTGGGGAGAAAACTGCTTATGAAGAGAGGCTTTTTCCCATTGCTCGTTACTTCACTTCTCCACTCAAACCAGAGGGACAAAGGAGAGTGTCAATATATCCATACTGGCACCTCTGTCCTCTGCACTGGGATCTTGTACAACTCTCGTAGAAATTTTATAATGCCGCTGGATCTGTAGAATGTTTAATAATTTTGGGATTAAGAGAAAGAAATAGGAGAGAGATGGCAGAGCTGATTAAAATCAGCCTTATCCTCTCCTCCAACAAGGCAGTTCCATATTCTATTTGGCATGGATAAGGTATATAAGTTTCCTATGGATCGAAAAGAAACCCCAGAAGCCAGCTGGGCTTGAGCTGTTTTGCTAAATTCGTACTCAATAAAACTGAGGTCTAAATGAAGGGAATCTAGCCTGTAGTCCCAGCTATTGGGGAGGCTGAGGCAGGAGAATTGCTTAAACCTGGGATGTGAAGGTTGCGGTGAGCCAAGATTATGCCACTGCACTCCAGTCTGGGTGACAGAGCAAGACTCCATCTCAAAAAAAAAAAAAAAAAAAAGGTCAGGCGTGGTGACTCATGCCTCTAATCCCAGCACTTTAGGAGGCCAAGGTGGGTGGATCACGAGGTCAGGCATTCGAGACCAGCCTGGCCAACGTAGTGAAACCCCGTCCCTACTAAAAATACAAAAATTAGCTGGGCGTGGTGGTGCATGCCTGGAATACCTGGGAGGCTGAGGCAGGAGAATTGCTTCAACCTGGGAGGTGGAGGTTGCAGTGAGCCGAGATTGTGCCACTGCACTCCAGCTCAGGCAACAGTGTGAGACTCTGTCTCAAAAAAAAAAAAAAAAAAAAAAGTGTATAGCAACAGTATTAGGGATTGAGAAGGTGGAAAGCACAAACTTGAACTAGGTCTTTCATTCTCCAAGATGGTGTATGTATTTAGGGTTTTAGGGTTTGGAGACCCACAGGGCTCATGATTAACCAAGTGTTTTTCATGAAAGAGTCAGCATTTTGGTGACTGTTACACAAAGAATCCTTAAGCCCATCAATGTGAAGGAGCAGAGGCTATTGACAGAAAAAGACCTGCCAACTCACTGTGGTATGTGCCTTCATGTAAAGACACTTCTGTCTCCTTGTTTCTCCTGCCAGCTTAAACCAGAGGACATTCAGGGAGGAAGCAAGGTAAAATAGAGCGTTTCTCCCCACCACCCCACTTGTAGCTTAGGCTCCTCTGAAACAGGGAAGTGCTTTGAATGGGACAAAGTGTTAGACATTAAAATGGTGAAAGAGTGGTGGGTTGGTGCCAATATACCACGAAGAAACACACTATTAAGGGGAGAGGGGACTTCCTGTGATACAGTTGGAATTTCTACTTTTGGCAAAGGTGAATTAGCTTGTTCAGATGAACCTTCCCTCCAAGAACAAGAAGAAAAACTGGACAAAACTAAATCAATCTGAAGGAGCTGGAGAGTTATCAAGACAGCTAAGACTTGAGGGGTCAAGGTTCCAGAGAGAAGTCAACCTGACTTTGGGTGCTACTTTTCTCTGTAACACATTTGCTGATTCAAAAGAGGGACTTCAGAGGCTGAGCAAAAAGTGGTGGTTAAAAGACTGCATAGATAGGCAAAGCTTCCACCCATCTCATAGGCATGGCGGGGGAAAATAATTAGACTTCACGGCTCATCAAGGAGAAACCACACTAGTAGTAGGCAGCCCTTCAGGACTTTTAATTTAAAAAAGAGACTACAGTTATTAAAAGTGGACTTTAAAAATATTAACATGCTCAAAAATTTAGACGAATTGAAAATTTTCATCATAGAACTGGAAACCAGACAAATTTTAATTAAGAATCGTGGCCTGGCGCAGTGGCTCATGCCTCTAACCCCAGCACTTTGGGTGGCCGAGGCAGGTGGATCATGAGGTCAGGAGATCAAGACCATCCTGGTCAACATGGTGAAACCCCGTGTCTACTAAAAATACACACAAAAAATTAGCCAGGTGTGATGGTGTGTGCCTATAATCCCAGCTACTCAGGAGGCTGAGGCAGGAGAATCGCTCAAACCCAGGAGGCAGAGGTTGCAGTGAGCCAAGGTTGCACCACTGCACTCCAGCCTAGATGACAGAGTGAGACTTAAAAAAAAAACAAAAAACCAAAGGGCTGCCTTCTGCTAGAAAGAAAACTGGAAATAGACTAGTCTTTACAAAATCCTTTATAAAAGAAGAACGGAGATGATCTATCTTTACCCTTATTGCCAATTACAAATAAAATAACACCCTCTCTTTGGAAAAAATAACATTTTTCAGAGTCCCCATTAAACATTATTATGGGAAATAACATTTGGTAAAATATTACAAAGTGTACTAGAAGACAAAACAAGAAAAACCAATAATGAAAAGATATGCACAGGAGATATAGATACTAAAGTTATTGAAAATGGACTTTAAGAATATTAACATCCTCAAAGATTTAGATAAATTGGAAATTTTCATCATAGACCTGGGAACCAGAAAAATAACAAATTAAAATTTGGGAATACACAAATGCAGTAACTAAAGTTTAGAGTTCGATTACTTGGTTTAACTGTAGATTAGATGGGAGCAAAGAAAGACTATAACAATGATCTATTTGAAAAAAATCCAGACATGAGCATGAAGAGAAAAATTAATGGGGCATACAGAAAAAAATGCAAAATATACAACACTGGAGTGAAAAAGACTAACATGTATAAGGGAAATCACAGAATAGAAGTGAGAAAGAATAAAGCAGAAACAATATTTGAAGAGATATTAGCAAAGAATTTGTCTAAATTGATGAATGACAAACTGAAGTCACAGATTATAGATGTTTAACAGATCTCTAGATTAATAAATATAAAGAAAACACATGTAGGCACATTATAGTATAAGTCAGTTGAAAACTAAAGACAAATAGAAAACTTTGAAGGTGTAGCCAGAGCAAACAGACACATTACATTCAAAAGAGCATCAGTAAGAAAACTTGTGTCTCAACAGAAATGAGAGTTCAGAAGGCAAATAAATTTCAAAGTGCTAAAATAACTGCCAACTTAAAATTCTGCTCAGAGCAAAAATGAAAGTGAAGTAGACATTTTCAATTAAAGAAAAACTGAATTTATTATCATCTTACCCATGTTAAATGAAATACCAAAGATCTTCATGTAGGAGAAAATATTCTCAGAATAGCACAGAATTAAAGAAGAAATGAAAAGCAACAGAAAAAGTAAATATGTGTGTAAGTTAAAAAATGAAGATTTAAACATATCAATAAAATAATAATACTTCTTAGGGCTTAAGCCCTATGTAGAATGTGTGACAATAATACAAAATGCAAGTGAGTTAAATAGATATAAAATACTTGCACTTTTGCATTGTCTGGGAAGTGACATAAAAAATAATTTCTATTAGATTCTGGTAAGTCACTGGTAAGTTTTTCATGTCTTTTGTAATCATTAAAAGAATAGCAAAAAAATTATGTAATTGGCAAACTAGTAGGAGGAGACATGAATATTTTTTTAAATCCAAAGTCAAGAGATCAGAGAAAAAAAATAGAGGGAAAAAAATAAAAACAAATAGTAAGATTTTAGTTATAACCTCAAATTTGGGCTTATATTTAGTAGTTACATTAAATGTAAATGGATTAAATATTGCAATTAAAGACAAGGATTTTAAAATTAAATTAAGTGCCACAACTGCATTTAAGAGATATTCCTTAAATGTATTTAGAGGAGTGGAAACAGTCTATCAAAGCTATATTAATAGAAGAGAATGTTGAATTTATAATTATTTGAGGTAAATAATATTTTATAACGATAAGAGGTTAATACATCTCTAGGATACGACAATTGTGAATTTGTATCAGACAATGTAACATCAAAATATATAAACAGAAATTCACAAAATGAAAAGAACCAGACATGTCTGCATACATAATGAAAAAATTTAACATACTTAAATTTTAAATGTAATTGATAGAAAACAAAAACCAACTAACATAATTGTGTATATAAATAATCCAGAGAACAAAGATATAAATTATTAGTTAATAAATAAACTTAGAAGATTGATATACAATCAGTACACAAAGTCAATATTCAAAATTCACATTGATAAATAGAAAATAAAAATCTTAACGTTTCCAATAACATCAATATATCAATATATATAATCAGGGATGGATTAAATAAGAAATCTAACAAGTATAAGGCTTGTTGGATTTATCCCCATAAAAAGTACCAAACATAAATGGAAGGATATACCATATTTATAAATTGGAAGACTAAATATTTTTGATATATCACTTCTCTTCAATCTGATCTACAGGTTAATTATACTACTACTAGAGTATTTTTGTGAAAATCAAAAAGTTGATTCTAAAATTTATATAATAATTGAAAAGACCAAGAATCACCAAGACAATCTTGATAAAGCAGAATAAAATGGTAAGACTTGTATTAACAGATGCTATGGACTGAATTGTATTCCCAAAATTCATATGTTGAAGCCCTAGCCCCTAGTGTAAGATAGGCCTACAAGGAGGTAACTAAAGTTAAATGAGGTCATAAGGGTGGGGCCTTGATACTAACAGGATTTAGTGTCCTTATAGGAAGAGATACCAGAGAGCTTGTCCTCCCTACCATGTGAGGACACAGCAAGAAGGTGGCCATCTACAAGCCAGGAAGAGAGCTCTGAACAGAAATTAAATCAGCTGAAATCTTCTGTTATTTAAGCTACCCAATCTATAATATTTTGTTATAGCAGCCCAAGCAGTCGAATACATATTTTGGTATTAAGAACTGTGGTGCTGCTGTAATAAATGCCTAAAAAATGTGAAAGTGGCTTTGGAACTCAGTAAGATGTATGGACTGGAAGAGTTCTGAGATGCATACTATAAAAGTGTGGATGTTAAAGGGAGATACTGGTGAGGTCTCTAGTGGCAATAAGGAATTTGTTATTGTAAATGGAAAAAAAAAAACCCTTGTTAAAAAATGGCAAAGAACTTGACAGAAATGTGTTGCAGAAGGTGGAATTTTTGGGCAACAACATGGGATTCATTTTTATAGGACTCAGTCTGAGGGGATTCCTAAGCTAAGTGTTGAAGGAGAGGCTTGGTTTCTCCTGAATTCATATGGTAAATTGTGAAAGAGGGATGGATTAAATAAGAAATTGTTGGGCCAGCCGTGATGGCTCACATCTGTAATCCCAGTACTTTGGGAGGCCAAGGCGGGCAGATCACGAGGTCAGGAGATCGAGATCATCCTGGCTAACATGGTGAAACCCCGTCTTTACTAAAAATACAAAAAGTTAGCTGGGCGTGGTGGCGGGCGCCTGTAGTCCCAGCTACTTGGGAGGCTGAGGCAGGAGAATGGTGTGAACCCGGGAGGCAGAGATTGCAGTGAGCCGTGATCGTGCCACTGCACTCCAGCCCGGGTGACAGAGCAAGACTCCATCTCAAAAAAAAAAAAAAAAAAAAAAAATTGTTAAGCAAAACCAAACCAGAACTTGAAGACTTGAAAAATTCTGAGTATCCATATCAAAAACAAAAACAAGAAAGCTTGTTCTGAAGAGAACACTAAATATAAGACTAAATAACCATTTGATAAGGAGATCATGAATATGACTTGTAGACCTAATCAGTCATGTCAGCAGAAGTCAGGAATAGAGATGGGATGATACTAGCCGACACTGCCAGCTTGAACTAAAGCAGGCAGAGAAAGTGGAATGGAGTTGAAGGAAGGCTGTTGGACTTCCTGGAATCTACAAGATTAAACCATAGAGGTATCTGACTGCAAACATACACTATTATTCAAGAAAAGGGAAAATCACTGTGAACGAGATTCAGAGGTCTTCAGAGCTGCCACTCCCACACAGGCCCAGGAGATGAGGATGTTTCCTTCTTGGTTTTGGGAGGGAAGCCCTTGAAGAAACCCTTATGGATGGTGACTTCTGAGAGCCAAATCTTGCCAAGACAAAGGGGCGGGGGGATTGCTGCACCCAGATGAAGGACGAGGGCTGCCCGGCACAGCCAGGAGGGTGATGCTGCCATTCCAGTGAGTTTGGAAAGTGGGACATCAAGCCAACCGAGGATTATTCATGAGGCTTAATATCTAATGGAATTTGCCTTGCTGGGTTTTGGACTCATTTGGGACTGTCTTAATCCATTTTCATATTGCTGATAAAGACATACCTGAGACTGGGCAATTTACAAAACACAGGTTTAATTGGACTTACATGGCTGGGGATGCCTCACAATCATGGCAGAAAGCAAGGAAGAACAAGTCACATCTTACATGGATGGCAGCAGGCAAAGAGAGAGCTTTTGCAGGGGAACTCCTCTTTTTGAAACCATCGGATCTCGTGAGACTTACTCACTATCATGAGAACAGCATGAGGAAGACTTGCCCTGTGATTCAATTACCTCCCACCAGGCCCTTCCCACAACACAAGGAAATTCAAAATGAGATTTGGGTGGGGACACAGCCAACCCATATCATTCCACCGTTGGCCTCTGCCAAACCTCACATTTCAAAACTAATCATGCCTTCCAAGCAGTCCCCCAAAGTCTTAACTCATTTCAGCATTAACTCAAAAGTCCACAGACCAAAGTCTCATCTGAGACAAGGCAAGTCTCTTCCACCTATGAGCCTGTACAATCAAAACCAGGTTAGTTACTTCCTAGATACCGTGTGGGTATAGGCATTGGGTACATACAGCCATTCCAAAAGGGAGAAATTGGCTAATACAAAACAAAGGGGATACAGACCCCATGCAAGTCCAAAATCCAGTGAGGCAGTCAAATTTTAAAGCTCTAAAATGATCTCCTTTGACTCCATGTCGCACATCCAGGTCATTCTGATGCAAGAAGTGGGTTCCCATGATCTTGGGTAGCTCTGCCCCTGTGGCTTTGCAGGGTACAGCCTTCCTCCCAGTTGCTTTCACTGGCTGGTGTAGAGTGTCTGTGGCTTTTCCAGGTGCATGATGCAAACTGTTGGTGGATCCACCATTCTGGGATCTGGAGGACAATGATGCTCTTCTCACAGCTGCACTAGGCAGTGCCCCGGTAGGGCCTCCGTGTAGGGTCTCTGACCCCACGTTTCCCTTCTGCACTGCTGTAGCAGAGGTTCTCCATGAGAGCCCCACCCCTGCAGCAAACTTGTGCCTGGACATCCAGGTGTTTCTGTACATCTTCTGAAATCTAGGGAGAGGTTCCCAAACCACAATTCTTGACTTCTGTGCACTCACAACACCACATGGAAGTTGCCATGGCTGGAGGCTTGCATCCTCTGAAGTCATGGCCTGAGCACTCCAGTGGCACCTTTCAGCCACAGCTGGAGCAGCTGGGATGCAGGGCAGCAAGTCCCTAGGCTGCACGCAACAGTGTGACCCTGGGTTGGGCCCACAAAACCACTTTTTCCTCCTAGGCCTCTGGGCCTGTGATGGGAAGGGCTGCCATGAAGACCTCTGACATGCCCTGGAGACATTTTCTCCATTGTCTTGGGGATTAACATTTGGCTCCTTGTTACTTTTGCAGATTTCTACAATTGGCTTTAATTTCTACTCAGAAAATGGGATTTTTATTTTCTATTGCATTGTCAGGCTGCAAATCTCCCAAACTTTTATCCTCTGCTTTCCTTATGAAACTGAATGCTTTTAACAGCACCCAAGTCACCTCTTGAATACTTTGCTGCTTAGAAAGTCTTCCACCAGATACCCTAAATCATCTCTCTCAAGTTTAAAGTTCCACAAATCTCTAGGGCAGGGGCAAAATGCCACCAGTCTCTTTACTAAAACCTAACAAAAGTCACCTTTGCTCCAGTTCCCAACAGGTTCCTCATCTCCATCTGAGACCACCTCATCCTGGACCTTATTGTTCATGTCACTATCCACATTTTTGTCAAAGACATTCAACAAGTCTCTAGGAAGTTCCAGACTTTTCCATATTTTCCTGTGGTCTTCTGAGCCCTCCAAACTGTTCCAACCTCTGTCTGTTACTGAGTCCCAAAGTTGCTTCCACATTTTCAGGTATCTTTTCAGCAATGCCCCACTCTACTGGTACCAATGTACTGTATTAATCCATTTTCATGCTGCTGATAGATATTCCAGAGACTGGGCAATTTACAAAAAGTGGTTTAATTGGACTTGGAGTTCCAGGTAGCTGGGGAAGCCTCACAATCATGGCAGAAGGCAAGAAAGAGCAAGTCTTGTCTTACACGGATGGCAGCAGACAAAGAGCAAGCTTTTGCAGGGGAACTCCTCTTTTTAAAACCACCAGATCTCATGAGACTTATTCACTATCAAAAGAACAGCATGGGAAAGACTTGCCCCAAGTAATTCAATTAGATCCCACTGCATCCCTCCCACAACACATAGGAATTCAAGATGAGATTTGGGTGAGGTCACAGCCAAACCTATCAGGGAGGGACCCATCGCCCCTTCCTTCTATTTCTGTTTTTTTGGAATGAGTGTGTCTATATTAACACTTGCCCCACTACTGTACTTCAGAAGACATCATTTGTCTGGTTTCATGGTTTCAAAACTAGAGAAGAATTTTGTCTCAGGATTAATCATACCTTAAGTGTCATTCATACCTGATTTAGATGATATTTAGATGAGACTTTGGACCTCAGACTTCAGAGTTGATGCTGGAATTAATTAAGATCTTTGTGGCAGTTGGGATGGAAGGAATGTATTTTGCATGTGATGAGGACATGAATTTGAGGGGGTTGGGGCAGAATATTATGGACTAAACTGTGTCTTCCTCCTAAATTTGTATGTTAAATCCCCAACTGCCAATGTGACTGTACTTGAAAGTAGGGTCTGTAAGGAGGTAATTAAGGTTATATGAGATCATAATTGGGGGGTGATACAGTAGGATTAGTATCTTTATAAGAAGCGACACTAGAAAGCTTGCTCTCTTTCTCTCTCTACCATGGGAGAATACAAGGAAAAGGCAGCCACCTACAAGGAATATACATATATAACATATATATTCTTCACCAGAAACCGAATCAGGTGGCAGCTTGCTTTTGGACCTCCTAGACTTCAGAACTATGAGAGAATAAATTTTTGTTGTTTAAGCCACACCCCGTGGTACAGTGGTCACCCCTTATTTCGGGTTTTGTGTTCCATGGTTTCAGTTATCTTCAGTCAACTGGGGTCTGAAAAGATTAAAAGGGAAACTCTAGAAATAAACAATTCGTAAGTTTTAAACTATGTGCTGTTCTGAGCAGCATAATGAAATCTTGCACTGTTCCACTCTGTCCACCCTGGAATGTGGATCATCCTGTTTGTCTGATAGATCCATGCTGTATATGCTACCTGAGTTAGTCGCTTTGCAGCCAAATCCATTACCAGATTGACTGTCACAGTATTGCGGCACTTGAATTCAAGTAACCGTTATTTTACTCAATAGCCACAAAACACAGAGTGTCATGCCTAATTTATAAACTTAACCCAATCCTAGGTATGTATGTATAGGAAAATATATAGTATATATAAGGTTGTGTAGTATCCAAGGTTTCAGGTAACCACTGGGGTTCTTGGAACATATTTCCTGCTGATGAGGGGAAACTACTGTATTTTGTTATTGTAACCCAACTGGATTAATACACCAGATATCAGAATTCTTTGAAAATTGGTTTCTCCTCTTCCTCCAACTTAAGCTACAGGAGTGAGGTGATGGGAGGAGATGGTTTTGGGCGGTTGAGAGGGGTGGAGCTGGGGAGATTGAATTTTGGCAGGACAAAGTGAAAGAGGTAAAGCTCTAGGCAGTCATGTAACAGGAAGGGGAAGGATTAGGGAGTAGCGGGAGTTAGGGTTAGTGTTAGCCTCATGACTGGGGATTTTAAAGGGCCACTGTGTGGTATTGTTAGAGCTGGCCTACAACATAGTGAGAAAAGGCTGTTTAATAATTGGTTCTGAGTCTACTGAATTTCTTAATTTTAAAAAGTTAATGACACATATGCCACACTGTTCACAAGAATCAATGATGAGATTTTAGATTTAAATGTGAAAGATAGGCAAAGACTTAGGACACAAAATGCACCAATATTTTGCTAGATTGGAATATGTTAAATTGAGAAATTTCTATTCATTGAAAGAATTATGTGGATGAAGATACTTGCTATATGTTGTATACATAACAATTCAAATTCAGAATATATATATATATATTTCAAATACATGTAGGTCGGGTGTGGTGGCTCACACCTGTAATACCAGCAGTTTGGGAGGTCAAGGTGGGTGGATCACCTGAGGTCAGGAGTTCAAGACCAGCCTGGTCAACATGGTGAAACCTCGACTCTACTAAAAATACAAAAAACTACCTGGGCGTGGTGGCAGGCACCTGCAATCCCAGCTACTTGAGAGGCTGAGGCAGGAGACTCACTTCAACCAGGAGGTGGAGGTTGCAGTGAACCGAGATTTTCACCATTGCACTTCGGCCTGGGCAACAAGAGTGAAACGTCATCTTAAAAAACCAAAAAAGAATATATATGTTATATATGTATATTCCTATCAGTCAATTAAAAAAAATCAACAAATAGAAAAATAAGCAAATGCTTCTGTATGTCACTGTATTTCAATAAACCGACTTCAAAAAACCTCAAAAATTAAGACATTCAACTATTCCAAGAAGCAAATAAAAATGTGCTTGGTCTCCTTATTCACTGGGAAAATGTAAATTAAATAAAATGAGATAAATAAGATAACCCTACACAGCCACCAGCATGACTTAAAGAGACTGACAATACTAAATTTTAGCACGGAATTGGAGAAATAGTTATTCTCAAACATTACTGGTGGGAGTGTAAATTAGTACAACCAATTTGGTGAACTATTTAGCAATAACTCCTGAAGCAGAATATATGCAGATATTATGACCCAGTGATGCTACCCTTAGAGATATATCCTACAGAAAAGTATACATATGTGCACCAAATTAAATGTGGAGACGTTTTATAGCAGCATTATTTGTAATAGCTCCAAACTGGAAACCTAAATGTCCAACAGAAGACTGATTTGATCTCTTATGGCATATCCATAAAAAGAGTACTATTAAGCCATGAAAATGAGCAAAATACTGCCATTCACAATGTGAGTGGATATTAGGTAATGTTGAGTAAACAATGTTTGACACAAAATAATGCATACTGTATAACTCCATTATGGTAATGTTCATAAAATATAGAAATAGTTTCTGATGTTAGAAGTAAAAATAATAGTTAGCCTTGGAGAAGAGAAGGAAATAGTGACCATGAGAGAGCTCAAAGGGAGCTCCTGTTTTTCTGGTAATGCTCTAATTTTTGACCTGTGCCATAGTTACAAATGTTTTTGGCTTTGTGGAATTTATTGTAATTTGTGCATGCTTCTTTATATATGTATTTCCATAAAATTTCAGTAAAATAGATATAACAGTTTGGGGAGAGGTCTTGAAAAAATACTATCATTTTTTATTTCCATCTCAATGCGCTGCAACTTCATGAATGAGTGATGTTATTATTAGTAGCAGTAGTAGCAAGAAGATTTGGGAAAACCTGAGCTTGGCACAGGGGTGGGCCAGATCAAGGAAGAAAGAATAAATTGAAAACTAATCATGAAGTTCAACTAACCCAAACATCAATCTGAATAGGCTAGCCCAGAGAAGAAACCAGAAGCAAAGGAATGGGGAATCCAAGAAAGGAATGGGGCCCTTTTTTATTTTTTATTTTTTTTAATTTTTGAGACAGAGTCTCACTCTTACCGAGGCTGGAGTGCAGTGGCATGATCTTGGCTCACCGCAGCCTCCACCTCTTGGCTGCAAGCAATTCTTCTGCCTCCTCCTCGAACTAGTTGAGACTACAGGTACGCATCACCACACCCAGCTAATTTTTATATTTTTAGTAGAGGTGGAGGTCTCATCATGTTGGCCAGGCTGGTATCAAACTCCTGACCTCAGGTGATCTGCCCACCTCAGCTTCCCAAAGTGCTGGGATTAAAGGCGTGAACCACCGCACCTGTCTGAATGAAGCCTGTTTTAGATTGGAGTACCGGATTGTGAATACTGGGGGATCCTCTACTGAGTAAGGCTTTTTTTTTTCTTTTTAAAAATAATGAAATTAGCCTTTTCTTTTTATCTCTGCATACCAGGAAGTCTCAAAGGAACTATAGAGTTGTTTTATGAAAACTACTGCTGACAACCTTCTTGGGCAAAGTAATTCTATGGAGAACCCACATAATTAAATGCACCTGTATCATTTACAGATGCTGATACACATTAAATGACGTAATTCCCCCCTCAAATGTTACAGACATATGACACATATCTGAGTCTACTGAAGTGGCATGTATTATCACACAATTTAGGGCTTTGGAAATTCTTTGTAATCCTACCTCCTACTTCGGAAATTAACTCTTTAGGGCCTTGTAAGGTTTTTGAACATTGAGGTGGAAAGAACGTTGGATTGGGATTTAGCTCATTTTAATCCTCAGTGCAGTCACATGGGCTCTGGAGTCAGGTGGACAAGGGCATCATTATTCACACTGGATTATGTGCGGCAGATGTAGGTAATCTGAGGCCCATGAGGCCAACTCATTTGAGGAAGCTTTCATGGTTATGAAGCAGTAAAGTCAGAATTCAAAACCAGGGCTCCCTGACTCCAGAATCCAAATAACACATGTTTGTTAATCTATTTCCTCTTCTACGTGGCATTTTTCAGATAATTTGTAAAGAAGTTTCATGGCTTGCCACATGAAGGTAGGACTCTACTCTTCAAGCTAAGCGTGGCTAGTCCCTTACACCAGTTTTAAAGGAAGTAGTTTTCATTCCCTTGACAATCTAGTTGCCTGACACCTGCCAAATCCTATTCCCCACTTCTCTTCTCATGTAGGCAGAATAGCATCATCCTTGTCCACAACGACCTGGTCCCAATGTTCCAAACACCTTTGTATGTGAATCCCAGGATGTTAAAGCCAAGGAAGGCTTGGTCAGAAAGTATGCACGTGAAGGTTGCATAAAAGAAATACTACCTGATGGAAATTGCTGAGGACTTGGAGTGGGAGGACTGGGCAGTCCTGCCAGCTTTTCTCTCCATCACTGTTAAACCATGGGAAAATCACTTGCCTCTCTAAGCCTGAGTTTCCACAAGTGAGAATAAACAGAAACTGAGGAAATATGTGCTTAAACTCTGGAATCAGATGGGCAAAGTGTATCATACATTTTTTTCTCCATTCTTTTTCTTCCAGCTTAAAGCATAATTGACATATAAAAATAGGGTATATTCATGGTGTACAATATGGTGTGTTAACATATATATACACTGGAATGACCTCCATCCCCTGTGTAACCATGCCATGCCATTTTCTTTCTCTGCATTGTGACTGCCTTCCACCATGGGCGATGGAATGAGCTAGATGATCTCTCGGTCTTTGTGGTTCCAAGATCTGTGAGTCTGTCTCCATGGGATGGTAGAAGGCATACTGGACTAAGAGCCCAGAACTGGGCTTGAAGTCTGAGCTCTTTTCCTATTCCATCTATGACCTTGAACAATTCGCTTTCTTATCTTTCTTATGTAAGCTCCAGATTTCTTGTCTGTAGTAACAGAAAGCTAACTATGGTATCGTGTGCTCCTAGTTCTAACATTCTGTGGTTTGAGGTCAGGTTCATCAAATTAACAGGAACTTCTGCAGCACTAAACCAGAAATCATGGATTCTGGTCCAGATGTTTAGTTAACCAGAAGTTAATACTGATGATGATGCTAACTGTTCGTTGAAGGTTTATGGTAGGCTAGCCTGTGTGCTAGAATACTTTACTTGCACTATCTAATCCTCAAAATTAATCTCAAAATAGTTTTTATTATTTTCCATTTTATGAATGAAATAATGGATCCACAAGAAAGTTAAATAACTCACCCCAGGCCACAGAGTGAGAAAAAGGAGTAGAGACCAGAACTCCTGGGCACCCACTGCCCTACTTGCCTTCTCTGATGCTTCATCGCGGCTTGAGCTGCTGTTTCATAGTATAATCATTGTAATGGATCAATGTGTATAGTACTTCAAAACTTACAAAGCATTTAAAAATTATCTTCATTTAATCAAGTGCCTTTAACATTGGTTTTATTGCCTTCATTTTGGAGCTGAAAAAGCTGCGGATTGGAAAAGTTAAGTGACTTTGCATAGATTCATAAATTGGTTAGTAGCAGAGACCTTACTGAAACTGATGCTTCTGATTTAGAGTTCAGAGATTTCTCTGCAACATGGCAACTAACTCTGTGAAAAGAGAAATAATCACCTCCCTATGGCCTGTTCACATCTGAGAATATGTTTTTGAAAGGTGCAAAATGTCTTACAAATACGTGTCTTTATGGTTTTAAGTTCAAAAGCAGGTTCCATCCTCCCAGTGCACATTGTCCATAGCACCTTCCAACCCACGCCTTAATGAGTGCACCATGGTGCTGTAGATGGAAATGACACAGGTGGGAAATCATCTTTCCCTCCAGTGTTTCAGCTGTTTGAGGCTCTGACTCCCCACAGGTTCCCATGGTGGAGCGGACATGACAAGTTAATTCTGCAGCAGTTCAGGCTGAAGCAAGCCTAGCAGTCGTGTAATGAGAGGGGCTGTGGTTGCTGCCAGCAGGAAGGAGAAAGTCAGATATGACAAATGGATTATCATGGGACAAAATGTATTAGGTAGAAAAAGGAAGTGATAGCTCTTGGTTTCCCTGGAGAATTGTTCTGTCCACCTGGCATGGCTTGGTAGCATGGGGAAAAGGTGATCAACAAGGTATCAGGCAGGCTGGTGACTGTCATATACAGAATTCAGGATGGTATTTGAGGTTGACAGTTGCACAAAATAAATATCAGAGATGGTTGCCCCTATTTAGTTTAGGATTTACAGAATCGCACAATCCATGTGGGCTTTGGGATAACTGACACTGAAGCCTCAGTAGTTTTTGTTCACCCTGATCCTGATCCTTTAAACCAGTCCCTCACCCCCATTCCTGTGACCCACACAACCAATGAGCAGTAAGGTAGACTGAGAACGTGTTATTTCCTTTGGTAACAATAGTGTCTAGAGAAAGCAGTTCAGTTCAATAAAGATCACAGGGCAGAATAACCATCACTATGGAATCTGTTCTTCCTCCTGCCCTGCTCCAGTTGTCTTCCAATTTGCACCCAAATTTTTACCCTGCTCCTTATCTTTAGGCTTATTAATTGACTTGGGCATGCCTGGGTTGGCTAGCAGTGTAACAGTAAGGGCTTTGCTTTGGATTAGTCTGTTCAGCTGTTTTCTCTGTCAGCTGCTCTGATAAGACAACTTGATCTGGCTGTCACCCAGGTCACACCATTACTCTTCTTAACTGGCAACTGGCTAGGTCTCCCCTTCCAGGCCTTCTTAAACCTTGTGCTGTTCCCTAGGCTGTGCAAGAGCAAATAGGAAGTTAACTGATCTTACCCCAGTAACTTACCCCAGACTGTAGAGCAGGGAAGTTAATGGACTTGTATTGGATGGGAAGTCAGGGGAGGGAGGGCACATGGCAGATTTGGAAGAACTTTCTCAGGATTAGGGTTTGGGCAATAATACTGTATTAGGGTTCCTCAAAGAAACAGAACCAATAGAATATATATATATATATATATATATATATATATATATATATACACATATATATATGTATATTTCATCCTTTTCCATTGAATATATACATACATGTATATGTAGGTATATGGAGAGAGAGGGTTTATATATGTATATATGAACATATAGATACACATTTATAAAACATATATTTACAGATTAATTTATATGCTATATACCCTTGCTCTCTCCATATACCTACAGTTATGTATTATCTCTCTCTCTATATATATAATAGATATAAAATGTATGTATATGTTCAATGGAAAGGGATGAAATAAGTATATTCTATTTCTCTGCTGAGATAGACACATATAAATATAAATATAAATACATATAAAAATTGTGTTACATGTTTATGAGTACTGAGAAGTCCCCCAATCTGCAGCCTGCTTGCTCTCTGTAGGCTGGAGTCCCAGGAAACTCAGTGGTATAATTCAGTCTGGGTCTGAAGGCTTGAGAACCAGGAAGAAATGACAGTATAAATTCCAGCATGATTGCTGGAGAAGATGAGATGACATGTCCCAGCTCAAGCAATGAGGCAGAAAAAATAAGAAGGGAGGCAAATTCCTCCTTCCATACCTTTTTGTTCTATCCAGGCCCTCAGTGGATTGGGTGATGCCCACCCACTCTGGGGAGGGCCATCTGCTTTTCTGAGCCCAAATCCTGATTCAAATGCCAATTTTATGTAGCGATGCCTTTACAGACACCCCCAGAAACAGTGTTAAATCGAGGCACCCTGTGGCCAGTCAAGTTACCACATAAAATTAAGCATCACTAATATCAACACCAATACTATTACTACTACTACTGCTTACCATGATGACCACCACTCCCAATGTCCATTGAGCACTTATGTGCTGGGCTAAGTACATTATATGAGGTGGGCCTATTACTGTCCCACCTCACTGATTAAAAAAAACCTGAAACCCTAAAAGGTTAAGTAATTTTCCCAAAGTCAAAGGGCAGCCAGCATTCCAAATAGAGTGCAGAAAGGAGTAAGGCAAGAAGGGCTTCCTTGACTGGGCCCATGTTGATCTAAAGTGGGAGGAGAACAGTAGGGTAGGGATTCCTCAGTAAATCAGGAAGAAGTTCCGACATTTCAAGGAATGGAAAATCTGACTCACAATGGCTTACTGGCACACCAGCTAGGAACTCCCAAAGCACTGCAGGTTTCAGAGTTTCCTTCATTTAGGGGCTCACAATACATCTGTGGCTTCAACTCCAATCTACCCTGTCCTTCTGTGCTTTGCCCCCAGCTCTCTTGGTTCTACCCTCCTTTGTGGTTTCCTTTGATCTCAGGCTGACTTTTTATGTTAATGATCTAGATGCTTACAGCTCCTAGGGCCACTTGGTTCCCCATTCACATTCAGGAGCAGGGGCATGACTTTCCATCCCCCTTCTCTGAATAAAAGTCTTGAAGCTCATTCTCTTTCGACAACTTAAGACCTGTGGCCCCAGGAGAGCACCATGTGCTGGCCTCTCAGGAAGGGCACTTTTCTGACCCGAAGTCAAAGGAGTGAGGAATTGAGCGACTACATTTGAGTTTGCAGCCCCCGGATTCTGTGATCTTCATGATTTCTTTCAGCTCCAGTGTTGTAAATATCTACCCCCCCACCAAAAAGAGTGAATCCATGCCAGATACACCTGCTCCCTAGCAATTTTGTCATCTCTCCAGCTCTAATTCCTAGAAAGTGACTATAATCCATCCACCCCCACTGGAGGCAGGTGGGAAGAGGAACAGAGACAACTGGCAAGGGGGGGGAAATGGGCTGGAGGCCGTGAGTTGCTCTCTCTGTAGTCACTCACCCAGTCTTTGGAAGGTGCTCAGGTGGAAATGCAGTTGAGGTTTTATCCTGCTCAATTTTTTAGGGATCGTGGGAAAGAGTGGATAGGAAAGAGAGAGCTTATGGACTATACTCAGAGCCACTGGCAAGCAGCAAGGACTCAGCATGAATGATTTGACAGAGCACCTCAGCATATCAGAAAAACAATAATGTTCCAGCCACCTGCTCTCTCTGGCTACTGGACCAGCCTCAGATCACAGGGAAACCGAGCCCATGAGTAGACCTCTGTTCCAGCAAGAGAAATGCAAGAAGTTAGAGCAGGACATGGTCTCAGGCTGCCATCTTTTAAAGGTTGGGGGTGCTTATGTATCTTTGTTCTGTCCTTCTGCTTCCTGCAGACCTCTTGGGTTTGAACACATTGCCTGGGTTTGACCAGATGCTAACCTACATTATGTTTGCCATTTGGTCCACTTGGTTCTGTTCCTTAAGGACCATCTTTGATTCCTGAATTCTAGTCCTTGGCCATTTTCATTACTTATGGCCACCCACAGGGTAATAATTGCAACAGGTACCATATATTGAGCGCTTGCTCTAAGCCTTGAGTTTTGCAGTCATTATTCTAAAAACACCACAAGGTTCGTTATTATTTTTTTTTTGCCTATGAGAAGATGGAGGCTCAGAATAATTAAGTAATTTGCCCAAAGTTCCTCAGTTTGCTAAGTGGCTGTGTTAGGGTTCAAATTCATTTCTGACACCAGTGTCTTTTATCTTTCCACAACACTCCACTAGAAGTGGTAGTAGAGAACCGGATTGGAAGATTTTCTTCAGGTGGCAAGGGGTGGCTGCACAAGTGACCCCCAACTCTGTTCTCCAGGGTTTTACTTTCCTTGTGGGTCTCTTTCCAGCTTGTTCCTCCTGTGACACCAAGCCAAGTCTCCTCAAGCCACAGCCACCTTTTAAATAGTTGGCTCCAAGCTTGACAAAATTTTCTTTACTTCTATGCCTTTCACACAACTGAGACAGGCTGATATTTTTGGAAAGATTTTTACTAAACACTAAGGGAAACTGAAAGGAAATAATTGCAGCAAATATAGGCAGTATAAAAATAGCTAACTTTCCAAATACACATTTCTGGCTCTAGGAATCACAGTAGAAACAGCAGAAAGCTTTTCTATTGCCCAAACCTGATGGTAAGGAAGTCCCCCGACCAAAACACTGCTGCAAGATTCATTTTAATGGAGCTCAGCCATATCTACACTTCTTGTGTGGGCTGGGAGTCAAGCATCTGACCCGGGGAAGATGCATGAGCAGAGGTGGGGACATGGCTGCAGGATCCATGTCTCTTGGCCCAGACTCACTTGGGCTGTGGCCTTCATTACCACCCCATGCTGTTGCTACCCAAATACTGGTCTCTAGTCCAGGCTTTCCTCCTGAAACCTACTGGGTGTCTCCACTTGGAAGTTCCATAGATAACTGAGCTCCTCTATATTTGAGCCCATCATCTGTCTTCCCTCCAGTAAATGGCACCACCCTCCACCCGGTTACACAAGACCAATACCAGGAGAAAAGTCATTCCTGACACCTCCCCTAAGTCCAATTAGCCATTCAATTCTAGCAGTTCCCCCCAACGCCGCTCCCCCCACCAAATCTCTTCATTTCTCCCCATCTCCTCCACTTCTACCTGTATTCAGGTCACCTTTATCTCTGATCTGGACTCTTTTAGCCTCCTAACTAGTTTGACTACCTTCAGTTTTATCTCCTTTAACCTATTCTCCATGCCAGGGGTAAAGCTTTTTAAACACAAGTCTGATCGTGTAGTTCTTTCTGCTTAAAGTCCTCTGGAGGTTCTCCATTTCTCTCAGAAGAAAATACCAAACATAGACTAATGCTGTTCATTCCTCTAGGCTTGTGTCTCAGGACCCCTGTGCTTCTGTATTAGACTGTTCTCACACTGCTAATAAAGACATACCCAAGACTGGGTAATTTATAAAGGAAAGAGGTTTAATTGACTCACAGTTCCACAGGGCTGGGAAGGCTTCATGAAACTTTCAATCATGGCAGAAAGGGAAGTAAACATGTCCTTCTCCACATGGCAGCAGCAAGCAGAAGTGCCCAGCAAAAGGAGGAAAAGCGCCTTATAAAACCATCAGGAGAACTCACTGACTATCATGACAGCAGCATGGGGGTAACTGCCCCCATGATTCAATTACCTCCCACCAAGTCCCTCCCACGACACATAGGGATTATGGGAATGACAATTCAAGATGAGATTTAGGTGGGGGCACAAACTATATCACCTTCCTGTACTTGGAAGCTTGCACTTGTTTCTGCTCTCATCATTCTAAATAATGTTCATCTTCTCTACCGTGCTGTGCTGACATCTGGGCCTTTGACCATGCTCTTCCCTTTAAATGAAATACACCTGGGCCAAGCCATCTTGCCTGTTTCCACCAGCTAGGTCTTAGATGTAACTTGCTCCAAAATGTTTTCTATATCCCATAAAATTGGGGTTAAGTGCCTCTTCTTTGGGTTCTAACTTAAAACTTGTTACTTTTAACACTGTTTAGGTTGTATGGATTTCTGCCCAACAGCAGGGGCTCATTAGGAAAGTAACCATGTCAGCTGATTCACTGTTAGAGCACTATTTATCATCACAGTGACTGACATTGAGTGGGTAGCATAGCACTTAATAAGTATCTGATAAATGGTTGAATAGATAATATGTGCATAAAAATGGGGTAACCATAGCCTTGGAGGAGAATGACTTAATCAACATTGGCATAAAAAGCAAAATACCGATGCATTTGATAAATATTTCCAGAATATCTCCTCTGTATCTGGCTGTGTACCGGGAAATCTGGACCTGGGATACAAGAGCCAGGACCTTCGTAATCAGCAGGACCCTGTCCCTGACCATGTGGCTCCTGTTGGCAGCCTCACTACCTTGAATCCCACCCTTTAGCAAGCCTAACTATGCACTGTGAATGAACGGGTTCCTGGGGGCCTCGTCTGATCCAGTTAGCAGCAGAATTAAGCTTTAAGAGAAAAATTAGTCCTTTTATTTTTCTCTTCTCTCCTTTTCTTTCATTTTTCTTTTCTTTGATCTCTTCTCCTTTCATCTTTAAATAAAACCCATGCTGTTTCTGTGCTTACCCCCACTCTCATGATGCCCCAGATCTTACTTTTACTGTGTTTTATTAAAGGAAGCATTGGTGGGATCAGGGATAATGTATTTGCAAAGGGGGGTGTTAGTCTCTCCATCAATTACCCAGGATCCTCTCTTACTGACATACCCCACGTGGAGCATCCAGCAGAGGAGGCTGTGGGTGAGCCAAGACACTGAAGAGTTGGGAAGGAATTAGTGTTAATTCCTACCAGACACCTCCCTGTGATGTTTCTCAGTCAATAAGGGATTAGATAGGTGAAAAGGTTTAAACATAGCCATGCCTCTTCTCATCACCTGCTAATCCGTTCCCACACTAGGCCCTGGGGCAGAGACCCTAGAAATGTATCTGCTGATGCACACAGAGCCCTCCAAAGGCCTACTTTCCTTCTCCCGGACTTCTCAGGAAAGCCCTGAGCAGCAAAGTCTTCTGGTGTTGTTTCCTGGCAAATGGATCCCTGGGAAATGTGGAAAGATCAGAAGCTGCTGCATGGTCTTACAGGGTTGGTGGGAGTGCAAGGCGAGAAAAGAGTGGGTGTATAGGATAAGATGAAGAGACAGAGAAGGTAAGAAAGCCAGGGAGGTACTTATCAGCATCTTATCACTACTCTGGTCTGCAGCCTCAGTGATTGTGGAAGACAGACTCTTGACTCCTGCCTCTGAGGCTGTTGGGGTTCATGCCCTTCTAGTATTCCCCGTCCTTCACTATGAATGGGACTATCACTTGCTTCTAACCAATAAGTATATCAAAGGTGAACGGGCATCACTGCTGTGATACGTTATGTTGCATAAGGGCATGTTCTGCTGTTGTACTCACTTGAGACTTTCTTTCTCAATCTTCCCTGTTCTTTCTCTGTGGCTGGCTTTGAAGAAGCAAGTCCACAAATCCTGCAACTACAAGGAATTGAGTGTTGTTCGACAACCACATGAGGTTGAAAGGAGACCTCGTACAAGAACCCAGCTCTGACTGACAACTTGATGGCCACCTTTTGAGACTCTGATCAGAGGACCCTAAGCCATACCTAGACTCCTGATGCACAGAAACCATGAGATAATAAGTGGGTTGTTCCAAGGCACTAAGTATGTCGTTCTAAGCCACTAAGTGTGTCATAATTTGTTCTGTAGTGATAGAAACCAACAGTGATAGAAAACTAATACAGTGGTCCCTTTTCCTTCCTGCGTTGAGCACTAGGGCCTGAATGCTTCTATCTCCTTCCATTATCAAGGTGGTCTCCCCAGTAAAGGACACTAAACCGGTTCACATTGACATGTACTTGACCGACTACAGTTCAGGTTTTGCTACTCTTCCAACAGAGGCACCTGTACACCAAGAAGCCTTCACAGCCACAGCTCCTTGCAAGACAGTTGATGGGTCTCTTCCTACCATTCAGTTTAGATCGCTTACTGTCTCTTGAATTATAGTCTTCTTTTTAGGGAGTGGATTATGGTGGCACTTCTAATTTTTCTGTCTTTTTTTCTTTTTCTTTTAAACTATTCTTTGCTTGACAGGCTTTCAAGGTCTGCTATTTCAGCTCCATTAGGGGAAGAATTACTTTCATTATCAACTTCAAAACCCCTTTCTCAAAGCACATCCCATTTAGGGCAGAGTGGCTTGCTCCAGGCTAGAGGCTTCCAACTCACTACATACATTCCTAGTTAAAAGGCAGCACCAGGGCCACAGAGCCTCCTGGTAGATCCAAGCAGTATTCTGAGAAGAAGTGTAGGGATGAGCATTGGTTGGGTGTCTGAGTGAGAACAGCTTTTACTATTTCCACTTAATTTGTAGCAGCATGAGCTTCAGACAGATAGAATCAGAACTAAATTTTACTGTCTGTGAACTATTCGTAGGTTGTGAGCAAGTTATTTAACCTCTCTAGCCTGTTTTCCTTTTTAACAAGATTCTTGTGAAAATTGAATATGGTAATGTAGTAAAATTTCTCAGCACAGTGCCTAGCCCCTTGCTGTCATCCAATAAATGTTAATTTTTCCTCCTTTGTCTGTACAGGGGAGGGATGGGATTGAGAGGAAGGACAAAATGAAATTTCTCAGGGATGAAATGCTAAATCTCATGGCACTGTGGTTTCCTCCTCCTTCACACTCTTTACCCCTGGTTTCCTCTCCTCTTTCCTCTTTCTCTCTCCCGATACATGCAAAGTGCTTAGAGAACAGTGCCTGGTCATAAATGCTATTTGTTGCTGTTGTTATTTTTATTGTAGTAGTCATCATCGTTGTCATTGCCATCATCAGTGTAATCATCTCCTTTCTCGCAGCTTATTCTCCTTTCTCCAGTAGAGGTGATCTTCCTGTACCTTTTCCTATAATGTCAAAGCTGGGAGCCGGTGTGAATTACACTTCCTGAACTCTCCTACCATCTGGCTTCTTGTTTGCTTTTGCCAACAAGGAGACACTGTTAGGGGGAGGAAAGTCTTGAATTTGTTCCATTTTCCTGCTTTTGGCTGTGTCTTCAGAAAGGGTTGTATCCTTTTACATAATCTAAGCTTTAGCCACAGCTGCTCTTTTTGGTGACCATAGCCTCAGCGGGGCGGCCCCTCTTCAGTTCTTCCAGTAGCACCCTCCTGCATGGCTCTAGCACTGACTAGGACCATCTCTCCTGGGCAACTCCAGCTCTGACCCGGCGGCATCCCAGCCCTGCTGTAGCAGGTACACCCCTGGGCTCTGCTAATGCCATCTCTCATCCCATGTTCCTCCAGCACTAAGGTGGTCGCTACTCCCTGCAGTTAATCATCTCTGCGTTACCATGTTATCACACCTTCTTTTTGTATTCAGGCCTTGGCAGCATGTTGAAAACTAGTTCTTTATACTTCTTCTTTTCTTTTTGAAATACCTAACGTGGCTCCTGACTTCCTGTATGGACAGTGACCCCTTTTTTTCCTTCTTTTTTTTTTCCGAAATGGAGCCTTGCCCTGTCACCCAGGCTGGAGTGCAGTGGCGTGATTTCGGTTCACTGCAACCTCTGTCCCTGGGTTCAAGTGATTCTTCTGCCTCAGCCTCTCAAGTAGCTAGGATTACAGGCTCAGCTTAGCTAATTTTTGTATTCTTATAGAGACGGGGTTTCACCATATTGGTCAGGCTGGTTTCGAACTCTTGACCTCATGATCCGCCTGCCTTGGCCTCCCAAAGTGCTGGGATTATAGGCGTCAGCCACTGCACCCAGCCTGGACACTGACTCCTAAAGGCAGTGACTCCTACTTATTACGGCCATGGGGAGAGAAATTACAAATAATTTTGAATCAGAGCCTTTAAGGTTAACTACTTTCCAATGGCTTTCCAAGTTAGAACATCAGCAATGAAAACTGAAACCACTTCCAAACTCACTTTCTCAAGTTTACAGAAGGAGAAAGTGGAGTATATACCTCTCCCTTTTCCTTCTCTCTAAATTACTTTTGGATGTACATTGAGATCCCTGTAGCTGGTTGCTTAATCTACTTATCTCAGCGTTGGTCTTCAGATGCCAAGAATCACTTAATTCATTCTTGAATTTTACATGATCTTTTATACTTTTCCTTCTCTTTTCCTACCTAAACATCTACCTCATCCTGTTCATCATTATCAAAATAACCTTGAAGGAAGGTTCTTCAACATCCACTAAGCTAGCTCTTATAATGACTTCTGAAAAGCTAATATTTACTGAATATTCTACTCCATGACTTAGGTAATATTTTTCCAATGAGAAAATTCTACTGTGGAAAAACTTTATCATCTGCCCATGATTACTGAGGTAGTAAGTAAAGGAAATTGGATTCTAAACCAATTCTGCCTGATTCCAAAGCTCAGATACTTAATTATTATTCTACCATCCATCCACTTACCCATCCATTCATCCATCCAATAGAGAGTTCTGTACATGCCAAGCACTGTGACGCTCACCATAACTGAGAATCAGAAGGCCTAACCTATATTCCCTGAAACATCACAGAGATAGTTACATGCAAAGCCAGCACTGGGAGAATGGGACTAAGATTGGGATGGGGTGATGAGTGAGTGGTGGCAGAGGGCTGAGAAGATGGTAAATAGAGAGGAAGGCCATAGGTGTTGCTTGTCCCCTCTTTGTGCTCTCCAGAGATCTTCATCAGCAGCCTCCATGGATCTCTTAGAAGACTGGAACTGAGAACATGCTCTATTTGATGTGGGACCGGTATTCTCTCACCTTTTATCTCTCTCCCTCAGGCTCTTTTGTTACAGAAACAACAACAACAGTAAAATTAACAATCACGAACCCACTGTATAACTGCAAGCAAAAGGACTCTAAGAGGCTACAGATGTAGGGTAAGGTATTCCAGCTCCCCACAAAACTCATGTCTTTTTCCAAACTCAGTGGCTCATGCCTATAATGCTAGCACTTTGGGAGGCTGAGGCAAGTGGATCGCTTGAGTCCAAGGGTTCAAGACCAATCTTGGCAACATAGTGAGAATTTGTCTCTACAAAACATAAAAAATAAATTTTTCTCTGGGCATGGTGGTGCATGCTTGTGGTCTGAGCTATGCTGGAGGCTGAGGTAGAAGGATCACTTGAGGCCAGAAGATCAAGGCTGTAGTGAGCAGTGATTGTGCCACTGAGCTTTAGCCTGGGTGACAGAGCAGGCTCCTGTCTCCAAACAAAATACCTCCTCAAAACTGTCTTTTGATGACCCATTTTCTCCTTGCCCCCAATCCTCCATCTCAAGGGGTGTCTCCTTCTCTGTCTGGTTGGTTTTTACTACTTTTGAGTGTGGAAGAGGTTTCTGGTCTATATCAGGCTCTCAGGATTGATCTTCTGAATATGTCTGTCTCTTATTCCCTCTCCTCTTCTCCTCCCTCTCTCTCTCTCTCTTTTTCCTGTTTCTCTCATGGTTTCTATGTCTCTCTGTCTCTGTCTGTATCTGTTATAATGGCTTAAAATAACAGAGACTCTGACTCGAAGTGGTAAAAACAATAAGAAAATTTATTTCAGGCAAAGTTCACATATAGGAAGCTTCCAGGGTTAGTTGATTCATTAAGTCAACCATATGATCTTGGACCCAGGTTCTTTTGTGCTCTTCTATTTTCAGGATCTTTTGACTGATTTCAGACTGATTAAAAATAGCCACTCAGGAGAAAAACAGGGCTGGAGCCTGTGCTGCCATTTTCTTCTCCACCTCCTGCTCCTGCCTCTGTCCCTGCCTTCTGCCTCTTCTTCCTCTTTATTCTCTATCTTAGAAAACAGAAAGTTTGTCCAGAAGCACCACAATATTAGCTTCCTCTCTGATACCATTGGCTAGAATCAGAGCTAATGTTCATACCCTACTGGAGCTCTGTCAAGGGGGGATAGAATTATCATGAATGGCCTATGCTGTGTGGTGTAAAGGATGATGTGGTGTCCACTGTTGAGAACCGTGAAGTATCTGAGATTTCAGCTAACTGTATAGTTTCCCGGATTCTGGCAGGTGACATGAGCCTCCTGAATCAGAGACAAAGCTACCCGATTGCTCCCAGTGCAGCAGGCAGCCTGAGCTGCAGGTCTGCATTAGCTACCCCTGCCTCCACAGTTGCACAGGGGCAGCATGGAGGGGTCATGGTTTAGGAACTCCAAGCTTGAGGAACTCAAATCTTTTATAACATCTGCAAGAAAATCTTCTGTGAGACAGTGTAAAACAATCTAAATGATGTATGTGTAGAATTTCAGAAGGAGGGAAACTAGAAAAGCATTTGAAGGAGTAGTGGTTAAAAATTTTTCATATTTGATGACAATGATGCAGAATCAACTCAATGAATCGTGAGTAGCGAGTAGAGAAATTTGAAGAAAATCATGTAAATACACACCAGAGTTACATATCTGAAAACATTGCTCTGAAGATAAAGACGAAAGCAGCTGGGGAGGGGACACATCGCATACAGGGGAACAAATTTAACAATCCCAGCAGATTTCTTCTTAAAGTTTACGCAGACTAGAAGACATTGAGGTGATATACTTAAAGGATTGAACAGAAAATATGGTTTCTACAGTGAAAATATTTTTCAAAAATTAAAAAGAAAACTGGAAAAGTACAAGCTGGGACAATTTACAAAAAGTTGCATTACAAGAAACTTTAGGCTCTTTAGGCATAAGAAAAATGATATCAGATAAGATTTGCAATCTACAAAAACGAATAAATACCACCAGAAGTTGTAACTATTGGAATAAATGTGAAATACTATTTTCCTCATTTGTAATCACTTTAAAAATTGACTGTTTCAAGCAAAGATGTTTACATATTATGGGGTTTATCACGTTAGAAGAAAATTATAAAACAATAATAGGACAAGGGATGGGAAGATGGAAAAGAAATTGCAATGATATATAATTCTTATGCTATTCATGAAGTGGTATAATGTTGTTTGGAGGAAGACTGTGATTAAAGTTGTATATTGTAAACTTGGGAGCCACAGCTAAAAAGAAACAAAAAGAAAAGTACAGTGATTAAGCCAATATTGGAAACAAAATGAAATACTAAAGTGCGCTTAATTCAAAAGAAGTTAGTAAAAGAGGAAAAAATAATAAACAATAAAAAGAAAACAAATGTTCAATATGGTGGTTTAAATCCCAACCACATTGATAATTACATTATATCAAAATGGTATAACACTCCAGAGATGGTCAGATTGGATGAAAAAGCAAGACCTGACTCTGTTTTTTGTAATAAATCCCTTAGATATAAAGACAGAGATAAGTTAAAAGGATAGAAGAATACATACTATCGGAACACTTATTGGAATACCAGAGTGTTCTTTATCCTTTAGTTACATGCGATATCTCAGTGAGTATTTAAACCAATTTATAATAAACAAGTCATTATAAAGATGAAGAAACTTCAAAGTTAATGCTCTTATCTACTAGATACAACTGCAAATTAGTGGAAGGTAGAAATATTTTACTTTTGTTTATATCTATTGCCTTTGTATATCTACAGCATGAGGTCTGACTCATGATGCATGGCTGATAATTATATTTTAAAAGAATAAGTAAATGCATGATTGGATGGGTGGATGAATAAATGAAGGAATGAATGCTCCTTAAGAGGCAGTTATGCCTCATCATCCCCCTTGTAGTGTGTGCACTGAACAGACCTAAGTTAGAAAATGAGAACAGGTCAGGTGCAGTGGCTCACACCTGTAATCCCGGCACTTTGGGAGGCTGGGGTGGGCAGATCATGAGGTCAGGAGTTCGAGACCAGCCTGGCCAACATGGTGAAACCCCATCTCTACTAAAAATATAAAAATTAGCTGGACGTGGTGGCAGGTGCCTGTAGTCCCAGGTTCTTGGGAGGCTGAGGCAGAAGAATCGCTTGAACTTGAACCCAGGAGGCAGAGGTTGCAGTGAGCCAAGATCGTGCCACTGCACTCCAGCCTGGGTGACAGTAAGACTCTGTTTCAAGGAAAAAAAAAAAAATGAGAACAAACATTTCCATCGCAGGTAATGTCACACATCAGTGATCAAGATGGGAATTTGAGTGCTTTGGTGCAGGAAGAAGGGCTGAAGTTGGTTTCTGAAACCAAGCAGGGGGCTCCTCTGAGGTCTAGGATTAGCATTGGGCTAGACAATGAATAAAACCTAGTAAAGCCTTAACATAAATCCTCTTCCTTTCAAGTTTTCCCCCTCATTGGCTCTGAGTACAAACAGAATATTCCACCTCCTACAATTCCCTGTAGGATATCCTGTCTAAAAGCAGTGTCTGGTCAGTTGAAAATAATATCTTAGTGAGTTGTTATATATTTAAGTGCTGCCAAAGAAGTAATTACATCTATCTTGCAATCTTAGAGTATAAGGACAATGTGCTTGAGTTGTTAGCATGATCAGCTCATCCATCATTCACAGTGCATTCAATAGACCAGTAGCACTGCACTTGTCACTGTGTATTGCATTTATTTGTTTTAAAATTTCATTCTTAGGGTTCTTTGGACGTAAGTTATAAATATCTGCTGGGGTCCGCTAAAGCAAAAAAAGATACAGGGATTGGGGGATTTCATTATAAAAATACCTAAGTATCTCATGTAAGCCACCCAAGAAGAAAGAAGAAGAAAACAGCTGGGCCTTAGGATAGAAGTGGAACGAGAATCTGGAAAGACATCAGGACAATCTCCCTAGCTCATATGTTAGTTTTCTTTGAATAATTCCTCCCTATTCTACTGAAGGCTATTTTTTTCTTGCTACTCATTACACATTTGAAGCTGTTGATGTCCGTCCAATAGAATCTTCAGTTAACATTTTCTGCAATAATAGATCAGGTGTAACCAGAATATCTGTAACCAAATTTGAAATCTCTGGAAGAAATACTCAAATTAACTCATCTTGATTCAATATAAAGTCATTTAGCAGAATCGAAAGTGTCACTGTCTTGGGCGACCGAAGTAGTTAAGGTGTCATTTTTTAACTTGAATAAATATTCCAAAAGGTATAAGCTTCCTTAGAGCAGGAATTCTCATTCAGCGTCATATATCTTGGCGTACTGCCTGGCACACAGTAAGTAGTTGGAGGAATTTTAACTTAAATCTGATTCCAAAACCCTGAAGTACCTTCTGCCTGAATTACTCTTTTTTTTTTTTAATCTGTGCATAACAGCTTTATTCCCCTCTGTAGCAGTCAGTGTAGCTAAGTTACCCTGCACTAACAACTGAATCCCCAGATTTTCATGACTTAGAACAGCGATTCTTACAGCAGCGACAGTGTCACCTGGGAACTTGACAGAAATGCAGGGTCTTGGTCTCCACCCCAGACTTACTGATGAGAAACTCTAAGGATGGGGCCCATCAGTCTCTGCTTTACCAAGCCTTCTGGGTGTTTTTGATATGCACTAATTTCATCACCTAGGATGGTAAAGGTGTATTTCTTCTCATTCAGCTTTCAAGAGCACTATGGTGGTAGTCTATATCATCCTTACTTTACCAGCATATGGAGCAGCCCCTAATTAGGACAGAAAATAAAGACATGGCAAACCCAGGGCTAGTTCTTAAAACTTGGCTCAGAAGTTACATTGTCACTTCTGCTCATATTCAATTGTCTTAAGCAAATCTAATGTGAATGGGACAGAAACAGAATTCTGTCACACAGAGAGGATATACATAGGAGGGAAATTGGACTATTAGTTTTATTTTATCTCTTTACATTTATGAATGACAGAAATGCTTTGACAAACATTTTTAAAGGTCATGAAATCGTATTTTTTTCCAGGGTTAAGACTGCTTTCTTCAGCATGTGTGGTCATGGCCCTGCACTACTGTGTATAATGAGGACGGCCTGTATTCAGAACAGGAATAAGACCTACTCCGTAATTTCTCCTGTCTCTGTTAAAACGTGCCTTCTTAGAAAAGTTTACCCACAACTGCTTTATTTAATAGAGTTCTGTCCTCATGCCCTGCCACCCTCTCACATTACCCTATTCCATTTTCCTCACAGCACTCACATCTAGCTGAAGCTATTTGATTAGTTTAATTGTTCTGAAGTTTATTACCACATAAGCTCCATCAAAACAGATACTTTGTCTTTTTCATGGTTTTATCCCCAGAGCTTAGAAGAGTGTCTCACACAAAAATGTTCACTAAACATTTTTGGATATGAATTTGTTGATATCCCCTGAGATGGAGCAACTAAACTCTCCCTGCTATTTAAAATGGAGTTGGGGCCTGTCCTGACTCTGTGCCAGGAGCTGGAGAAGGCAGATAAGGAGGCCTCCAACCTGATGCCCACGCACAGGGCCGAATATGGATTCGTGACTGCTGGGCGAGGAATTCAGCTTATTTAGGGAAGCTGGGAGCTTTCAGCTCATGTTTCTGCCCTAGCTTCTTCCTTCCCTACTTGAAGTACACTCAGCGTTTTGAATGAGGCTTCTCCTACCCCTTCTAATGAGATAGATCAATTCTCCTGGAGAAACGCCTTATTCTCATCTCTAGAAAGAAGAGCATTTGGTGAGATTTGACTCCTCGTTGCAGAGAATATAACATGGTTAAGAGAAACTAGAAGTTAATTAGCCCCTTCTTTCCTCCAAAAATTATGATAGGATATTCTGGGCATTGAAGATTAATTGCTCTATTATTACAACTATTGCTCACCCGTTTTACAACATACTCTATACATATGTATGTTTCTTAGTAATTGCAACAATCTCATGAAAAAAGTATACATATAACCATTTTCAGAAAAAAGCACTTAGGTTCAGAAGGTTTAAGTGATTTACCCAAAGCCATCTAGCTAGAGTTAGGATTCAAACTAAAACGCCTAGACTCCAATTCCAGGAATTTTATATTCTTACATACTTCATAGATGTTTCAAGAAAGACAAATGGCTCATATGTGGAGGGTGTCAGTTTCTCCCTTCAAAGAATGAGAAAGCCCTGCCTGACAAAATTCCGTGTTCAATAAATCACAACCAGAATAGTTCTAAGATTTATAAATTGTGTCTTAGTCCTTTCTACTATGAAGTTATCTTATTTTCCTGAGTAGCTAATGACATTCCTTTTTACACATTCAGGAAGCTGAAATTCACAGACACAAAGTAATTGAGGTTCAAAGCTTAGAAGAGTAGAGATTGGGCCAAAATAACCCAAGTTTGAATTACAGCTTCACCACTTATGGGCTGCGTGGGTTTGGACAATTCACTTGGCCCTTCCTAGAGTCTTCTTCCTCCATACTGCATGCCTCTGAGGGCATAGGTCTTATACCTCATTGCTGAACATGCCTGAACATTCTGAGGTCTTTGTGACATATCCTACTAGTCACCTAAAACATCCATTCCTCCTGCACTCCAAGTCCTTCTTGACCAATAGAATCCAATTTTGTGCAGGCACCAGGTAGGAAGCTTCACCACCATAAGCTCAGAATGAGTCATGATTGGTCTAAGCCGAAAGTGGAAATTGACTTCCTCTTTGACTGATACTGCTTTGGGGGTAGTTATATCAATTTCTGAACAACGAGATGAAAGAGGAAAGTTGCTGGAGACTACCTTACTAAAAGACAACAAATGGTGGGTAGAGAATTATTTCTGCGGCTGCCCTCCTTCCTTCTTACTTGGGTTGTGTCATTAATGTATTTGAAAAATACTTACTGAGTTCCCACTGTGTGCCAGAAACTAAAATAGGATCTCTAGAAAAGTAGTAAACAGAACAGACAAAATCCCTACCCTAATGGAACTTATAATGGAGGAAGGTAGGTGATAAACTAGTTTCAAAAGTTAACCTGTAGTGGTGAGAAGCAATATGAAGAAAAGTTAAACAGAATGGGGAGATAGTGATGGGGTGCTGTTTTATACAACATGACCAGAGAAGACCTCTTTAATCGGGTTAACCTTGAGTAAAGAGTGAAAAGAAGTGAGGGAGCAGATATCTTGTGTAAGAAAATTCCAGGAGAGAGAGTAATAAGGGCAAAGTCCTTCAGGCAGTAGAATGATTGGCATCTTGGGGAAATTAGAAAGATATCAGAGTGACTGGAGCAGGGTGAGCTAGTGCCAAACTTTTGGACCACGACCCACAGTGAGAAATTTTATATTCTAACCCAGTACACACACACATGCCCTCACACACACTGAATTCAAAGTTTCACAGAAGAACCCACCTTTACTGTGTGTAATGCACTGTGATAGTGTCTCTTATATTTTTTATTTCATTAAAATGTCCTGGTCATTACTGTCTAAATTGACTGTATAACATTCTAGTAGGTCAGAACCCACAGTTATAACGAGCTTGGGTGAGAGTGATAGGAATTAAGATCAAAGAGGTAATGGGAGGCCAGAGAACAGGCTTTTTGGATTCTGCAAGCAAGCTGAATGAGTAGGGGGGCTATTAGAGCATTTAGAGTTAAGGAGCGATTTGCATTTAAAAAAAACGACTCTGATTGCTCTTCGGAGAATGTAATATAGTAGAGCAAAGGTGGAAATACAGAGAACAGTAAGATGCTATTTTGATAGCTCATGTAAGAGATGATGGGGGCTTAGACTATCATCTTAAAGGGGTAGGATGAGAGATACTAAGAAGTGGCCTGATACACTAGATTTATCTCAAAGATCCAACAGGATTTTCTGATGGCTTGGATGTAGGCTGATAAAGGTAAAGAAAAAAGGATGATTCCAATGTTTTAGACCCGAGCAACTGGAAGAACACAGCTGCTGTTTAATGAGAAGAGTCAGACTGAGGACAAATTAGGCTTGGGAAAGGGAGTGAAACTTAAAGTTCAGTTTGGGACATGTGAACTTTGGAGACATCTCAGTGTAGATGTCAAAAAGTCAGTTTTTTATTCAGGTTTGAAATTTAATGCTGGAGAAATAGATTTTGATAGGTTTATAAGTGGTGTTTAAAGCTCTCCTGGATAATATTACCTAGGGGTTGTGGAGTAAATACAGTAAAATGATGCTTAAATCTTGAGCCTTGAGGCACATAAAATTTGGATGTTGACAGGTGAGGAGAAACCAGAAGAGAGGATGGAGATGGAGTGACCATAAAGGTGAAAGGGGGACCAAGAGTGAGTGGAGTCCTGGAAGCAAAGTCAGAAGGTGTTTCTCAAAGGATGGGTCATCCTGTGTATGAGGTGATGTTGATGGGTTGAGTAAGAGTAAGGGCTGAGAACTGTTGAATTAGGCAATGTGGAGGTCACTGGTGACTTTCAAAGAAGCGTTTCAGTGGGGTGGTGCAGGAAATGGCCAGATTGGATTGGGTTCCAGGAAGAATGGCAGGAGATGGAGAGACAGAGGGTATGGGAAATTATTTTAAAGAGTCTTGCTGTAAAGGGGAACAGAGAAATGGGATGGGAGCTGTTAAGTGAGAATGTCATACTTGCAGTGTGGCCGTTTCTTTCAATAACAATAGAGAGGCCAAGCAACCTTCAGAGACTTTGGACAGGGACCTTGTATCTATGGGGTGTGATTTCATTAAGTAAACAGTAACTATTACACTTTAAGCTATCAGTCAAGCAATCTATTAGTTGCAGCCAAATGCATCTTAGCAGCAACTAAGTATATGTTTTCATCAATTTCAGATTCCTGGCAATATGGGAGTGCAGTTTGAAGTGTGGGCATTGGAGTGAGTTCCTGAGGGGCTGCTTACCAGCTGTGTGTGTTCCAGGGGGAGTTATTTAACATATGGAAACCTCAGTTTCATCATCTAAACAATTGGTATTACAATTGTTTTGAATCCATAGGTGTTACGGTCTGAATGTGTCCCCCAGTATTCCTGTGTTGGAAACTTAATCCCTAATTCTACAGCATTGATTTTTGAGGCTGTTTGGGAGGTGTTTAGGTCATGAGGGCTAAGCCCCCCATGAATAGACTAATGTCATTATAAAAAGAGAGGGGGTGGATTCACTCTCTCTTGCTCTTCCACCTTTGGCATGTGAGGATACAATAAGAAGGCCTATGCCAGATACCACTGGCTCGATCTTGGATTTCCCAGACTCCAGAACAGTGAGAGAATAAATTTCTGTACTTTATAAACTGCCAAGTCTCCAGTATTATGTGATAGCAGCACAAAACAGACTAAGACATTAGGGTTAATTAGTGGAGGAAATGAGATAATCCATAGAAGCACTTAACATAGTGCATTGGACATTGTAATTGTTTAATAAATATAAGTAATTAGCATTCGTTTCCATACTCTGATTTTGTAGCTTTGAACCTTCATTCAGCCACCTCTGGTTTTAAAAAAAATCCCTTCTGTAACCTAGTCTTTGAAAACCTACAAAAGCTCCACTACCCCATCATCACCAGTAGACCAGAGACCTCCACAAAAAAGCAACTTTGCATAAACCTCTAGATTAGGGGTCAGGGCCCAGAAGAGGAGCTGCTGAGCTCTGAGTCCTGGACTTTTTTCCTACTAGAACAATAGGGCAGCCCAGTTCTTCTCACAGCTGTCTCTCCCTCCCTCCCCTGGTCTGCCCTCCTTTTGATAGAGTTATTCAGTTGTTCATCATGCCACAGTAGTCACCAGAATATCTGAGTTCTCTGTGAGCCTCCTAAGTGTATTTACTGCTGAGCCATGCTGCCTCAGAACAATTAAATCAAATGACAATTGTCAAAAATGTTGGCAGTTTTCTGGCTTGTGAATGCCAGATTCCACTCCCTTTGTAGGTTGGCACCTGGAAAAAATAATGACCTGCCTGGCTCCCTGCCTCATATTTCTCTGATCTCCTGCAGCACAGGCCATTTAGTCCCCAAAGCAGGCCTGGCTTGCCTCAGGCTCTGAAACTAACCAGCTTCTTAATCAGAAAGGGGAAAAAAAAATCCTTGGATATATAACCTGCTGAGGATCTTATCATGACCTGTACTCCAGTCTCATAGGGAGCCAGTCTTCTCTTTCTTCTGGTCCAGGAATTCTGGTTCTTATTTCCAGCTTGACTCTGTGTCGTCATCCTAGTCCTGAATCTCTTCTCAGCTTTTCCATTCTTCTTTCTGCAGCTGGGGCTATCTGACTTTTATATTAGGCTCAGACTTTCCCTTATCTTGATCTGAGCTAGGAAAGGCGTCAGATTCTTTGAGTCTAGGCATTGCTTTAGAGACTTTATGTGTTTTATTCCTTTTATTTACCATGTCAATTATCTGAGGAAGGTCAAGGTAGATAGGACCAACGACCTTCCTGAGGCCACACAAATAGAGGGCTTCTGTGAGCACAACTGTAGGTTTTTAGGGTATAAGGTGCACCCACAGGGTTCGACTCTCCCTCCTTTGCTTTCCTTTTCCTCTTCACTCAGGCATTCTTCATCTGATAGGTAAATTCTGGAAATCTGATTCCGCTTGGTATACCAGACGTAAGGATAACTATATGTACAAGGGCAGCTCTAAGATAATGACAATTTCTCCCTCTCTCTCCCTCCCTCTCTATCTCTCTCCCTCTCTCTCTTTTCTTTCTGTCCTTCTCTGTCTCTCTTATTCAAACTTAAATGTTGTCATCCTTTCAGTCATGAGCAGAACAGCCATCTGGTGGTAACTGGGGTTTTGGTGTACAGAATTGGAGTGGATCCCTCTTTCCAAGCCTTCAGGTGAATTTTGCTTTCTTTTCAGTTAAATTTACCAGAGAGCTCTTCATGTGGCTTTTGGGCAGAAGCTCAACTAGTAATAACATTTTGCTGAGTTTTCCCATTTGTCATTGTCCCTTGTGAGTATCTCTTCCTTGGGAAGAAGCCAACATGGCTCGATCTGAGTATTCATTGGGTTTCAAAGACCAAAACCTTATGATGAATCCCTGAACAACATGTCTGTTAGGCTTCAAACCCAGTGCTCGGAATGTACAAAACTAAGTATGACACAAGGCATTAAATGCAGTAATAAAGGCCTTTTCCACCACCTGACAAAGCCCCAGTCCCCAGTTCTGAAGGGATCTCCTATGTATGATAAAATGCTAAGCATTTGCTCAAACATGCTTTAATCTCTGAAAGAAAATTCTGTCTGCAAACTTCCTCTGGATATTTGACAATGGCTTCAAATTTCTTATGTTTGGCTGAGTAAAATACCATTGCTTCAAAAATGGGAAATACAAGTGCTTTTCAAAGGAATGTACTATACAAGAAGTGTTCTTTCTATTTTTTTTTTTTAAATTCTAACAGTTGACTTTTAATATCCAATGTTTGAATTTGTAGTTAGGGATTTCTATGTTAGGGATTTGAATTTGTAGTTAGGGATTGATTCAATGTTTGAATTTGTAGTTAGGGATTTCTATGATTTGTATGTTAGGCCAATACATTTCTGTAGCAGGAAAGAAAAGACAGAGCTTGGGTTTATTAAAAGAACAATAAAATATCTTTGAGAAGTTGTTCTGTGTTGGGTTGGTTGTATGGAGAAAGAGGAAGCCGTAAATTTGAAAGAGGTTATGCTGCGTCTTAAAGACATCTGCCTTTGCACAGCCTGAGGAATTGGCCATCCTTACTGAGATTCCCTTGCAGATTTGCCTCTGAGCTCACCCTCCACAATGCTCATGTTGATTTATCCAATCCACCATTCCTGTGCACTCCATGACACCCTGAGCACTTGTTTTTCTGCACCCCATCCATCAAACTCAGTTTCCTAAGGGATTTAGGATAAACTCTGTTCCAGCCAGATGCTCATCCTGATTCTAGGATGGAGATTCTGGCCTGAGTCCAGATCCTGCTGCCTTTCATAGACTAGAAAAGAAAGTACCGTGGGAAGAATATAGGGTGTGGAGGAAGATTTTAGTTGTATCTCTGCCCTTCCAGTCCATGATTTTGAGTAGGGGATTATTTACGGTAATATTAGGTGCCATAACAAGTACAGTTCCCAAACCCCAAATCCAAATGACTTAGTAGATGCAGTAGACACTGATTTCATGTTCACGGAACAGTTTGCTCTTTGTGCTCCCTGTTATTGAGTGGTCTCCTATGTTGTGATTCAGGGACTCAGGCTCTGCCCATTTTTGGAGCTCCATCCTCTCCTGTACCCTGTATCCTAGTCCTCTTCAGCCTGCATATGGGTAAATAGAGGATGAAAAAGGCATAACCACATCTTAACCAACTCGACCTAGAGGTGACACACATTCCATCAGCAAGAGGATGTCACAGGGCCCCAATGAGATGGCAGGTAAACTTGAAATGTTATCTTTGGCTGTTCACTTAAACAATAACCTATTGAGGAGATAACACCAATCTTTGGTGAGTATTTGGATCTCTCTAATAGTCTCTAAGCCTCCATTTTCTTTTCTTTTCTTTTCTTTTCTTTCTTTCCTTCCTTCATTCCTTCATTTCTTTTCCTTTTCCTTCCTTTCTCTTCCTTTCTTTCCCCTCCCTCCCTCCCTTCCTTCCTCCTTCCTCCCTTCCTCCCTTCCTTCCTTCCTTCCTCCCTCCCTCCCTCCCTCCCTCCCTTCCTTCCTTCCTTCCTTCCTTCCTTCCTTCCTTCCTTCCTTCCTTCCTTCCTTCCTTCAGATGGAGTCTCACTCTGTCGCCCAGGCTGGAGTGCAATGACGTGATCTTGGCTCACTGCAACTTCTACCTCCTGGGTTCAAGCGATTCTCCTGTCTCAGCCTCCCTGATAGCTGAGATTACAGGTGCCCACCACCACATGCAGCTAATTTTTGTATTTTTAGTAGAGATAGGATTTCATCATGTTGGTCAGGCTGGTCTCAAAACTCCTGACCTCAGGTGATCCACCCTCCTTGGCCTTCCAAAGTGCTGGGATTATAGGCATGAGCCACCCTGCCCAGCCTAAGCCTCCATTTTCTTACCTGAGAAATGTGAAATACATTATCCAAGGTCACACAGTTGGTAAATGATGAAGTTAAGAATAAAAGCAATGTATCTCAGCTCCCATTGCACTTTGTTCCTACTGCACCTCACAACATCGTCATAACTAATATGATGCTTAGAAAAGACAATTGTGAGTTGACCAACATCCAGCTCTTTTTATGGAAAACAAAAGATAATGGAGTTTCATAGTTGGTTGAATGGTAGCTTCCTCAAATTCATATCCATCCAGAATCTTAAAATACAACCTTTCTTGGAACTAGGGTCTTTGCAGATATATTTAATTAAGGTGAGATCATCCTGGGTTTAGGGTAGGCCCATATCTCTGGTGACTGGTATCCTTGTAAGAAGAGGAGTGAACTCAGAGGGAAGAAGGCCACATCAAGACAGAAACAGGGGTTAGAGTCATGTTATCACAAGCCAGGAAATTCCAGGACCCACAATAAGTTGGAAGAGGCAGGAAAAAAAAATCTCCTCCTCCAGAGCCTTCAGAAGGAGTATGACCCTGCTAACATCTTAATTTTGGACTTCTGGTTTCCAGAAGTTGCAGATAACACATCTCTGCCATATTCAGCCATCAAGTTTGTGCTAATTCATTGTATCAGCCATAGGAAACTAATACCAGCTCTCCCCAGAAACAACTGGGGGAATCTTCCACCTCACTCAATGGAGAGTGGGGAAAAGGGATTCTCTAAAGCAGAAGGCTTTGTCCTCAGGCCAAGAAAGAACATCGTATATGCTCAATCTGTGATAATTCCTGTCTATTCCGTGAACTTCAGAGTCAAATGAGTTGGCTTTAGTAGGCACCACAGATTTGAGAGCGAATCCATTCTTTAGGCCTTGGATCCAGCATCTTCAGCATGTCTTTTGTACTATAGCACTTCTACAGTAGCTGAAATCACACACCCTTGGGGTCAGACCTGAGTTCCAATCCCAGTTCTGTCATCAGCTGTCTATGTGACCTGGGTCAGCCAGTTAATTCCCTCACAAAGTCACACAAAATCTACCCCTTCCTTGTAGAATTAAATAATGCAAAATGCATGCAAAGTAGCATTCATAGTGTTAGTTCACAGTAGGCACTCAAATGAATGAAAACTACTAGCCTCTTTTCTGTCCTTACCACTTATCTGGGACCCAGAGTTTAGCTCTAAGTTTGCTCACTGCCTATTTTCAATAGATTCTGGATTGTAAACTCCATATAGTGAAGGAATGTGTCTATCTAGGTCACGGTTATATCTGTAGCACCTGACAATATTGGTAGGATAAATAATTGAATTTGCCTTGTCCCTGGTCTAAGTTCTTTGAGAGTAGGGGCCTCATTCTTTTATTTATTTTGTATTGTCTACAGGGCTTTCTCAGGTCTGGACAAAAAATATGCTCACTGAGGATTACTTTGATTGAATTATAATGAGCATAAGTGAGAATGGAAGAAAAGGCCTTTGGGTCCAAAAAGAGAAGAGCTTGAGACGAATGCATTTTGGGTGTTTTAATTGTTGAAGACTGCTGGTTCCCAGAATCAGAGCGCTTCATTATCTTTTTAACTTGTACATATATAGATTTATGAGAGTCTGTTTCAAGGAATGTATTCAGGATCATTGATTCCAATGAGACTGTGAAACACAAAACCATTTTCTCTTTGGAAGAACAGATTAAAAGGTCAGTGCTTTTAAAGTCAGTAAAATAATACTTCTCTCTCTTTTTGTTTGTCTGTCTCTCTCCTTTTTTCTTTTTGAAAACTCTCTGGGAGGAAGAGTCCCAGAACTTGAAATTCGCTGGGACAGTATGAGCATTGCAGCATGCACTGTCCCCAGAATCTCCAGCCCTGACTCCCTCTCCCCTGGATTGCCTGCTAGTCACCCCATGTCTGTCCTTCCCACTGGGACACATGCTCCTGTCCACCCTATGTGCCCCACTGGCTACTGTGGAAAAGTCTGCAGTGTAAGGGGGCTGCTGACTGACAGCCATTAGTAGGGAGAGGATTGAAGCTCCCTCATGGGGCTAAACAGGCAGATCTGGGAGTAGTGAAAGTATCTGAGTTGGTGTGAATTGAGATTTGTCTCAATAGCACTTTCCTAGCTTCAAAAGAATAATACATTAGAAACCATGAGATGCTGAACATTTTACACCACCTCTTTCATTTAATCCTCATAATCACCTACTGAATTAGGTACCATCATTATTATCATTCTTAGCTTTACAGATGGGAACCTGGAGCTCAGAGAGGGTAAGGAACATGTTCAATGTTGCACAGAGCAGAAAGGCAAAGACAGACCTTGAGCCTAAGTGTTGCTGTACTGTGGTCCCTGAGAAGAAGAATAGGGCACCTCGTTGCCCCAGAGGGCCGAATACAAATGTTTTCACATCGAATGCAATGGTTAAAGTGAAGAAATAAAAGAGATTGCCATCAGAGTGTCCTGATAGCAGTGGAGTAAGGAATAAATCACCCCCAGTCATTGGGGATTTGGCTAATAATTTCACCTCTTTACTTCCTCATTGACCACAAGGTTGCTCTAAGATGTCCCCATTTGAAGTTAAACACATTTGCCATTAACTATCTTTAGTGTCTTCCCCTCAGCTCTCTGGTTCCTACATCTGAAGCCACTTTGACCTCATATATGACTGCAATAAAGGGAGATTCAAAGAGTCAAATTTGAAACTTCAGGAAACTCAGCTGCAAGGTTTTCTCTCATACCCGCTTGGAGTTAAAGTTCTGGGACACTGACTTCTAACTGAGTCTTCTTAGTCTTAGTTGTCCCAGCAAAGTTGCCCATGATACAATTTAAATAATTCTGGGATGAGATCCTCAAACAATTGATTTTGGCTGCCTTTGCTGATGTTTTTTCAGCTGGGTCAAGACTCCTCACTGGCTACATCCAAATCCCTCTGCAAGCTATCAGTTCTTCTTCCCTACAGTCCAGAATGTAGAGTAAGGACTCAGCCCATTCTATGAGAGGGAGCTGACCTCACTTCAGGCTGTTAAGATCTGAAATACAGCTTTAGTGTTAAAATAGAACAGACTTCTTGAGTCTTGTCTGGGTTAGAAGTGTTTAAGCTTATTTTAGGGAAAAGACATAGCCCCACTCGTCTTGCCAGAGATCTCTGCATTGGAAGTTTCACCCCAAGTCTCAGCTCATGAAATCAAGGGCTACTTTGCCTTTGATTTTCTGGGCATTGTCCTGTGCATATTTCTCCATCAAGGGCTTAGCAAAATGATTATTGATCATGAGCAAGAATTAGAAAGTCAGCATGAGACAGAATTAAGAACATGAGTTCTGGAGCTGGGCCATCTAGGTATAAATCCCCTAGTGTTATCACTCATTAACTGTGTGATCTCAGTTTTTTCATATGTAAAATGCAGATAATATGAGTATCTACCTCATAGAATACTAATAACCTTTTGCATGTTTTTTTTTGTGAGGATTAGGTGAGTTATTTATGTAAAATGTATCTAGAGGAGGGTTTGGCACATGGTAAATAGTCAGCAAATATTAACAGATTATTATTGTGGGCATGATGTAATTTCTAAGGTGGGCTTAGAATTCAAATTTGACCTGATTAATAACTTGTTTGCACTCGTGTGCTGTGTAACATTTACTGAGTAATTTATCCTCTCTGAGCCCCCAGTTCTCCTCACTTACAAAATGAGGCTAAATGTCACTCCCTTGCTGCACTTTCTGCCTTTCACCATGCCTTTGAGTTTGTTCTTCATTATCTTCCCTCCTAGCTAAACTGTGCCTTCAGGATATCCTGAGAGTGACCCTGTAAACAACAACAACCACAAAAAAAAAAAAAAGAGAAAAAAAACAAAAAACCCTGTGCCTTCAGGAAATACTAAACTGACACCAGAGTGTGAAGCTCCCAACTTCCTCTCCCAGACTCCCTTATGTCAGAGATGTGTGAACCAGAGCAACTCCATCTTGAATAGGAGCTGGGTAAAATAAGGCTGAGACCTACTGGGCTACATTCCCAGACAGTTAAGGCATTCTAAGTCACAGGAAGAGATACGAGGTTGGCACAAGATATAGGTAATAAAGACCTTGCTGATAAAACAGGTTGCAGTAAAGAAGCTGACTCTAACCCACTGAAACCAAGATGGCAATGAGAGTGACCTCTGGCCGTCCTCACTGCTATACTCTCATCAGTGCCATGGCAGTTTACAACTGCCATGACAACATCAGGAAGTTACCGTATATGGTCTAAAAAGGGGAGACATGAATAATCCACTCCTTGTTTAGCATATACTCCAGAAATAACCATGGGCAACCAGCTGCCCTCAGGGCTGCTCTGTCTATGGAGTAGCCATTCTTTTATTCCTTCACTTTCCTGATAAACCTCTTTTCACTTTACTTTATGGACTTGCCTTGAATTCTTTCTTGCATGAGATTCAGGAACTGTCTCTTTGGGTTCTGGATTGGGACCCCTTCCCTGTAACATACGCTGGCCTCTCCCTGTACCCCCTGGGAAAGGCCTTGAAGATGATGGTGAGAAGTTCTTGGTTTATTTTGGGGGTCTCCTAACCTAACACTATGTGAGCAGTTGGTGGTGAAGACTGGTAAGATAAAGAAACTTCATGGGTGGTAGGAAGAGATAAGATGTTTAGAAATAGGAGTCAGGGGCCAGGCGTGGTGGCTCACACCTGTAATCCCAGCACTTTGGGAGGTCGAGGTGGGCAGATCACGAGGTCAAGAGATCAAGACCATCCTGGCCAACATGGTGAAATCTTGTCTCTACCAAAAATACAAAAATTAGCCAGGCATGATGGCACATGCCTGTAGTCCCAGCTACTTGGGAGGCTGAGGCAGGAGAATTGCTTGAACCTGGGAGGCGGAGGTTGCAGTGAGCTGAGATTGTGTCACTGCACTCCAGCCTGGTGACAGAGTGAGACCCCATCTCAAAAGGAGTGGGAGGGAGACAATGAAGACTGAGAGGAGAAAGGGCTGTTGGATGAAGGAGGGGGCATTTGCCTTTTATCCATGTATCTCTCCAAGTATGTGACAGTGTTCCTTACTACCCCCAACACTGGTCACTGGTTTTGCTTCTATGTCTTTACTCCATTTGAAAGGGAGATGCTGGTATCTAGTAGAAATATCTGGAGCCCTTTTGTTTCCAAGATCAATCATACATTGTCATGCATCTTTGGCTGAGATAACAGGTGATGTCACCAACGGGCATTCCAGGAAAGCTGACTGCAGCTAGTGAAGGCAGCCAGCCTGCCTTCATTATGAGAGGAGAGCTCTGGCCTCCAACAGCTGAGGCATCCTGGTTGGTCAGTCTTACTTTCTTTTCTTGCCCATTTCATTTTTCAAGAGATCCCATTCTGAGATCTAGTGTTACGATCTTAAAGAGAGGGAGCCCTGCTGACTAAGAAGTGGTAGCCTTTGAGTCAGGGTGTCACGGCATTTCTGGAGCCACACTGAAACTCTTACCCTGGCTCAGTTCCTACTGTGGAGTCCTCAGGATTCCAACCCTCCCAGATCCCTCTATCCTCCTCTTCAGGAGTCCATGGAGCGGCTCATAGGGACTTATTGATGGCTGGGCCCATCATTCCCTCCCATCTCCTGGCACCTACTATTCCTCCGTACTTGATACAAGACACCAGGTGGCTTCTCTAGTTGAAGGGTCACCCTCTCTCTACCTCCCTGCCTCTTGGTTGCTGAAGTGAGATAATGCTCTACCTCCTTAACATCTATCTTCTGCTCCAAGTGAATACTTGGGGATTCACCTTCCATTATACCTGCATTGCCTTCTCTCTAGGTTATGAAGATTTGGTACCTACCAAAAGACTCAGCAGTGTGGCTATTGCATATGAACATCTTCTTGGATCATTGACCTGCTACCTATCACACCATCCTGTTCTCTAGGACTTTGGCTCCAAGCCATTAATTGTATACATACCAGGCTCGATTCTGGCTTTTCCTTGACCCTCATTCATTTTGACCCTCTTGCAACAAGCTTCTATGAGATAAGTCTCTCTCAAATTTGTCTTCCTGAGATACCAACTGAGAGTTTATGTAGTGTCTATGGTGTGAGGTACCTAGGTGCAATTTCCATGAAACCAGGGACCATGTTTATTTGTTCACTGCCATATCCAGGTCCTTAGCAGAGTGTCTGGCACCTGATATGATCTCTGCAAATATATGCTGAGTAAACTAAGTATTTTCCAAGATGTTCTCCATTTTAATTATCCAGTGGACTCATTCTTATCTTACAGTATTTGAGCTAAGCCTCATCTCTTCCTGGAAGCCTTCCCTCTCCCAAGTCTGATTAAGATGCTCCTCCTCTGAGCTTTCACAGTAAACTCGAAGTAACATGTGCGTGCCTCTGGCATGGCACTTTACTCAAAGTACATAATAATTTATTTACATGTCTGTCTTGTGTGAGCGCCTTCAAAGCAGAAACAATCTTTCATTTGTCATGTTTGATAAATGAAAAATAGTGAATTAATGAGTGGCCTTGGTCCCTCATCACACCACATGTTTAATCGTTTTTTATTTTTTTTTGCTCAGAGTCTGGAACATTTGAATAGGCAGTGGGTCCATAGTTTAGGCTGGCATTCTAAGACTCCAACTCATAATATACATAACTTCCATTATATTAGCTGGGACCTTAACTTGCTTTGAAATCAGATAGGGCCAGGTGGAGAGGGTCCAGAGTACCTGTAGATGGAACCTCTTGACTTCCACCCATCAGAGCAGCCTGGTCAGTCCTAATGATTGTACAGCTGCCAGTGAGGAGTTTCAGTGACTTGGCATCCAAGACATTTTGCTCCTAGGCTTATGTCTGGGCCTTTGAATAGTTGATGTAACCAAGACGTTTCTTTGTATCTTAGTTCCTAGCTGTGACACAGTATTTTGTCTGTGGAAAGGGTACACATTTTTTTTCCTGCATGAAATTCATTAAAAAATGTAATCCTAATATAAAACCTGTTCTTGTGAAGCAGGTCCTCGCTACCTTCTTTCTGGGCACCCAGCTGCTGACCATAACTATGGCCTGGATTTTTGCATGGCCCGCCATGCCGGCTGCCCCATTGGGATTAATGACCTGTCAGAAAATTGGCCCAAGCTCACCTCTGGAAACAGTCCCTTTCAGCTGGACCTGAGCCTGGTAGATCTAGTCCTCTTTTCTGTCATTTATCAGCTTGGTAGAGAGAAGGAGAAATAAATTTTGCATTTGGTGAAAGAAGAGGAAATATCTGCTTGTTCTCAATGGTCTTGATGTCAGCATTGCTAGGTCAGGACATTCTGAAGAGGGGAGCACCCAGCCTTGTCATTTCCCTCATCATTGGGACAAGATGAACAATACTTTTTGTTTCTAAGGAGCACTGTTTTTTCCTCAACATTCTCTTGGCTTTTTTTCCCCTCATGTTCATACTCAGAACTGCCTTGAAGAAAAGGAATGGACAAGTGGCTTTATTGTAAAAATGTGATGCAGTGGTCACGTTGTACTGTTTTTCCTACTTCTTTCCTCTGATAATGTGTGTTGTTCTTCCGACACACGCCGTTCTCTCCTTCCTTCTCCTCACTGTGTTCTGTCTTTCTAATCCATTTTATGCCACTCCACTCCTCTCCATGCCACCCCATCCCATCCCATCCCGCTCCGTATTAAGGCTTCTTATTGAAGGTACAGCAGTGTATTAAAGAGCCATGCACTCTGGCACCAGGCTTGGGTTCAAACCCTAGCTCTGTGTCTCACAGACTATGTGATGTACCCTCCCTTGCCTTCTGTTTCTTTATTGTAAGTTGTGGAGAATAATGTGTAATTCATAGGGAGGTGGTAGGAACTCGATGGGACTCAAGGCGAAGGTTGTATAAACTACAGATCCATATCACATTATGAATATTGTAATTAATATGGAAAGCACTGGGTTAGTAGCCTCTGGGGCACTCAACACTGGCTTAAAGGCTCTCTCTTTTTTAAACTCTTGACATTTTTAAAGAAGTAGATATTGGTACCCTTGTTAAAAGTATATGGCAAAATGTGTTGAGTCTTACAAGTTACATAAAAGAGTGAAGGGAAATATTACAAATATATCTAACCTGGAGAGTGTATGCGTGTGTGTGTGTGTGTGTGTGTGTGTGTGTGTGTGCGCGCGTGCATGTGCATGACTATCACAGAGAAGGATGAATTTAAGCTGGGCCAGAAAATAGAACTGGTATTTTGTCAGGCCAGACAGGAAATGACAGCAGAAACTTTAGGAAAGTTACTTCACTTCTCTGAGCCTTAGATTCTTCAAACGTAAAACAGAGAAATAATACCCACCTCATAAATTAATAATAGTAACAGCAAATGTTTATATAGAACTTACTTTTGCTTGGATCTGTTCTGAGTGAAGTATACACATCATTTCATTTCATTCTTATAACAATTTTAGAAAGTAGGAACTATTTTATTTCTAGTTTCATAGTCAAGGAAACAATGGCATTGAATACTTAAATAAATGTCCATGGTTACATAGTACTAAGAAGGAAATATGAAATGCTTAACTTAGGCCTGAGTGCTCCAGGGAATCATGCTGCCTTCAGCAGGGAGGAAATGAAGATGGGGCCAGAACTATCTCTGGATTCTAGAATGTGCTTCTCCTTACTCAGTTCTCACAGGTTTGTAGCCTCTCCCCAGATGGGTTCTGAGGTCCTATCCAGAGCCCAGAATGGTAGCAGGAGGAATAGCTAATAAAATATTTTTGCTAAGCCCTTAGTAAATGTGCAAGGGCTTCCTAGATGCAAATTTATAATTAGAAGGTACCTAAGAAAGAAGATTCTTCCTGCTCCTTAAATAAATGTGTGCTGTGAGCAATCCTGCAGCAAAGTAGAAAAAGGAAGAGGTAAAATCAACAGCCCCAAACTCATCCAAGTCACAGCTATCCCATGGTGAGAAAATGGAACTCAGTGGGAAAAAGAAATGAAAATAAACCCCAAGGAAGAGTTCTGTTTTGTGCTTAGTCACTTTGGGTATTTCCTTTCCTCATCTTCCTAAGAAAGAAGAATGTGTATGGGAGGTGAAGTTGGGAGTTGACCAATCAGGAATCAGTTGCAGTTAACAGAAACAGCTTTAGATGCTTTCAACAAGAAGTATTTTTTTTTCCTTGAGACAGAGTCTTGCTCTGTTGCCCAGGCTGGAGTGCAACTGCAAGTTCCGCCTCCTGGGTTCACGCCGTTCTCCTGCCTCAGCCTCCCTAGTAGCTGGGACTACAGGCACCCGCCATCACGCCCCGCTAATTTTTTGTATTTTTAGTAGAGACGGGGTTTCACCATATTAGCCAGGATGGTCTCGATCTCCTAACCTTGTGATCCACCCGCCTCGGCCTACCAAAGTGCTGGGATTACAGGCATGAGCCACCGCGCCCGGCCAACAAGAAGTATTTTAAACAGAGCATTGGGGTCTTTCAAAACCTTTGGAAAGGTTAGAAGCAAGGCCATCAGCTTGTGGCTCAGAACACCCCAGAAAAACACTGCAGAACCAACTTGCCCCTGCAGCTGCTGCTTCTGCCACAACCAAGAAGGCAGGAAATCAAGAAGCTCCAATCCTGGAAACTATTGGCTCCAGCAACACAACAGCTAAGCTGATATCCAAGGACCAGGAAACTGTGGCTGCAGCTGCCGCTTCCGAGCCTGGTCAGAGCTGTGCCTGGTGGTGGGTGGGGCTGAATTTAAAGTTCTCAAGCTCTCCTGCAAACCTTGACTGTACTGCTCTCTGATGGGCAATGTTGTAGAGGTTATGTCACCTCTCCCAGCCTCAGTTTTCTCATCTGTAAAATGTGGATAATAATCCTACCTCACAGGTTTTTGTAAGGCATGAAAAAACTCATGGACAAATGCCAGGAGAGTGTCACCTCTACTTAGTCTCTTCACGTGTCAATGCCCTGTGGTGTCAGGTTTGTTGAACTACACTCCCAAATCCGAAATACTATCCTCTGCCTATCAAGAGGCTTAAGGTTTCCACATGATGCTCAGAGACTGTGAGAACCAGAAGGGAATTAGTGAGGATTTCATCATGTGAATACCCAAGCAGCCCTATCTCCCCACCCGCATCCTATGGATCTAATGTTTTAGGAGATCATGTCTAAAATAGTGCATCTGTGACACAATGATTAATTTGTACTCATGCTTTGTAAAAAAGACCTTCCGACGAGCATGAGTTGGTCAGTTTTCCTATGCTGAATGAATATAGTTTGAGTCCTAAGTTTAAAAAAAAGCCAATCTCATAGAAACAGAGTAGACAGGGGGTAACCAGAGGCTGGGTAGGGGGGAAAGATAGAGAAAGGGAAGATGTTCATTAAAGGGCACAAAGCTTCAGTTAGACTGGAGGAGTAACTGTTGGTGATTTATTGCCTGGCATGGTGACCACAGTTAATAATAATGTATATTTCAAAAGTGCTAAATAGATGTTTAATGTTCACACCACAAATAATTGGTGAGGCAATGGATATGTTAATTAGGTTGATTGAATCTTTCTATAATGTGTAACTAGATCAAAGCGTTACATTATACTCCACAATATACACAATTGTTGTGAATTAACAATTTTTTTAATGTAAGAAAACTTGATATTTCGGATTCCTTTTGTGACCGCCCCTTAGTAGGTGTACAGTTTCCACTGGCTCTGGTAACAGAATGCTCACTCACATATTCTGTCCCTGAGAGCTCAGGAGCTGGGAGCTGTGCACGCTGACTGCCTGGGGTCCACCTGGGCCAGGTGAGGGCTGCCTGCTGAGGCACTTGAACCCATAATCCGGGAGGAGGAAGGTCTTAGAAGGGAATGGAAGTGGAGTGACCCAAGAAGAAGCTAGAAAGAGTGCTGGGAGGTCAAAGCTCAAACAGGCCCTTTCTTCTGGAACTTTCTATTCTGTCTTCAGAACAAGTGTGTGTTATCGCCATTTTACAAATAAGAAAACAGAGGCTTAAAGAGGTCCACATTTGCACAGTAAGTTAGGGGCAGAACTGGGTCTCCTGGCCCTGAGGCTCTGTCAGCCTGGTTTCCCTCGGCTATTTTCCTCCTGCCTGGAATTCTTCCTCCCCTTCTCCCCGGAATTCTTCCTCCCCTTCTCCCCTTCATCTCCAGGCTTAGCCATTCTTAAAAGAGAGCCCAGGGTTCAAATTGTTTCAAACAAAAACACAGCCAAAATAGAGCCCCTTGGAATCCACCACAGCCACAAGCCCGACAGCTTCCCACTGTGGGCTGAGAAATAATTATTGTTGGTAATTAGAACTAAATTAGTCTTGTCAAAACAGACGAAATTGCAGAGCTAGCACGGGGGCATCTAAGATACGTCTGTCCCAATGGCCACTCCTTCCTTTTGGCCTAATTGAGACTCCTGTGGCCCCAAGAAATTTCCTTTTAATTCTGGACTCCAGGTGTGGGTCAGAGTCATTAGCCATAGACCTACTTGCAGAATGTAAAATGAAAGGGTTCATTTTGTGAGCTCCTATTTTTCTGGAGAGACAGGAGAAAAGCTGGTGATAATAATAGTAGCCCATAGTAGCAGTTAGACAGAAGGAAAGAAAAATTCAGCTTATACTGCGGGGGAATTCCAGGAGGTTGTATTCATAAAGGCGTCATGCAATTATATAGGCCTGAGTAATAACAAGAGGGGTGGGGATGGGGAGAGAGAGAGAGAACTCCTTTTGTTTCCTTTCTGACTGTGGCAGCAATACAAGTCAATTAAAAAAAAAAAGAAAATAGAAAAAAGTATAAAGAAGGAAAGAAAAACCCCAAATCCTAATATATAGCAGTGATTGGTATTTATATTTGGAGTATTCTCTTCTAGTTAGTGTTTTGTTCTCTCTCTCTCTCTCTCTGTGTATCTCTCTCTCTCACACACACAAACACACACACAGAGAGAGAGAGAGAGAGAGAGAGAGAGAGACTAGTTTGATTCTCCCCTCAACTCATCAGTAAAAAACCAAGTAGTGTATTATTTTACTTCTGCCACCCAGCAAATGGAGAAATGAATTTCACTTGTCCCAGGAGGGAATGAATGAGCCTTTTTTCTTGGCAAAGGTGAGCTTTAGGGCTAGGGGGAGAGGCCCATGCTGCTGTACAGGGAGCTGGGAAGAGCAGGCCTGCAGGGAAGAAAGAATAGACTACTGGAAACATTTTCTGTTCTGATTCTCTCTCTGAGCTCCCTGGTGACCTTAGGGAGAGGAATGATCTACCCACTCATGGTCCTAGAAGCCAGATTCCAGTTGATTCAGAAAAAGACAATATTCTGAGCATTTTTCAACCTGAATTTTTTGGAGTAAAGTTATGCTTGCTACGCTGATGTTTTCCTTGGGTGACATTGTGCTGAATACACAGGCTTCCCCCAACATGTTACTACACATCCTCATGCTGTTTCTGGGCTTCTGCAGGCTCCTTGGGTGGACATTTCTCAAAATGTTAGCTGGACAAGGTCAGGGCCAAAAACCGTGGTCTGAGGAAAGAAGCGTCCTCTGAGGAGTCTCTTGGCTTCATTACATCTAAGTGGGAACTCCCTGGGCTAATAGTAGATTTGCTACCAGAGGTAAGGTCCAAGACAAATGATGGCTGCTGCTTCCACAAAACACAAGAATCCTTTGCATCCTTGGCTCCTCACTCACTAGTGGGGTGACCTTGTGAAGTTTACTTAACTGTTTTTGCCTCAGTTTCCATGTCTATACAATGGAGAATATAAAATTAGATCAAAAATAAGTGTAAAGATTAAATGAGAAAAATGCCTTTAGTTTTAGAGCAGTGCATGGCATGTAGTATGCCAAAACAAAAAACAAAAAACAACAACAAAAAAACAAACTTGCTGCTAGATGGTTTCTCTCTCTTTTTTTTTTTTTTTTAATCCAACAAATGAAACTAGAAAAAACTTTCACATACCTACAATATTTGAGCGAGAGCTTCCAGGTAGATTCATGATTTCTGGTGCCCTATTGTAATTCTTCTCCTTTCTCATCTACTCCAAAGCAGCCTCATCCTAGGCTATCTGATCCATCGAATAGCCTTCCCCACCACATCACTCCCTCATTGTGCAGTTTGTAGGAGAAGAAGAGATCACCTTCAACGCTCCTTAGCTCTTATGTTAGCTCTTCAGCTGGGTCTAGGAACCAAGTTGACACTAGACAGATTAACAGAGAAAGGTATGCAAGTTTATATATTTACATGTATGTGGGGCACTGCATAAGTGAGTGAAGTCCAACAAAATGGCCAAGCAAGATGCTTTTATACATTTTAGATAAAGAATAACAAATTTGTGAAGAAATGACAGGACAAAGGGGATCTGGCTAGGAGCAATAAGTTCTAGGGGAGCCACTAGGAGACATAAAGGGGTGTAAAACTAGTGGAAAGTAAGTGTTACTTAAGAGGAAGTTGATTCTGGCCCATTGCAGCCTGAACTTCCATTCTCCTGGTGATGAAGGCTATTTTCTCACCCTGGTATGGGGAAAGTATCCCTCCCGGAGTAATAGTTATGGCTTGCTACATGTAGAAAAAGACAAATCAGCTCTCCTTTTCTGAAACTATGATTTCTCCAGTGTTTTCAGCTTGGAATAATCAGGACACCAATTCAGCATATTTTGGGATGGCATATCCATGTCTTCTTAATTGTCACTACTTCTTCCTATCTGCACTCCTGACCAACACAGTTACTAAGTAAATAGTTGAGTGATCATTTGATTAATATTGAACAACAACACTGGGGTCCACTTTAACTTTGGCCCTGAATCCCCATTTCCTGGCACAGCATATGTGCTGAAGAGAGTTAAATATGTGACTATTTAATTGTAAATGAGTGTAATACTATTATAAGACTTGTGATATGGTGATATGATTTGGCTCTGTGCCCCCTCCCCACCCCCGCCAAATCTCATGTTGAATTGTAATCCCCAGTCTTGGGGAAGGTACCTGGTGGGAGGTGTTTGGATTATGGAGAAAGATTTTCCCCTTGCTGTTCTTGTGATAGTGAGTTCTTATGAGATCTGGATGTTTCAAAGCATGTAGCACTTCCCTTCTGCTCTCTCCTGCTCTGCCATGATAAGATGTGCTGGCTTCTCCTCTGCCTTCTGCCATAATTACCAGTTTCCTGAGGCCTCTGTGCCATGCTTCCTGTACTGCCTGTAGAGCTGTGAGTCAATTAAACCTCTTTCCTTCATAAATTACACAGTCTCAGGTAGTTCTGTATAGTAGTGTGAGAATGACCTAACACAGAAAATTGGTATTTGAGAAGTGGGGCATTGCTATAAAGATACCTGAAAATGTGGAAGCGACTTTGGAACTGGGTAATGGGCAGATGCTGAAACAGTTTGGCGGAATCAGAAGAAGATAGGAAGATGAGGGAAAACTTGGAACTTCCTAGAGACTTGTTGAATGTTTGTGACCAAAATGCTGATAGTGATATGGACAGTGAAGTCTGCTTTAGCAAAGAGACTGGCAGCATTTTGTTCCTGCCCTAGAGATTTGTGGAACTTTGAACTTGAGAGAGATGATTTAGGGTACCTGGCAGAAGAAACTTCTAAGCAGCAAAGCATTCAAGATGTGGCCTGGCTGCTTCTAAAAGCCTACACTCACTTGCATAAACAAAGAAATGACTGAAAACTAGAACTTATATTTAAAAGGGAAGCAGAACATAAAAGTTTGGAAAATTTGCAGCCTGCCCATTTGGCAGAAAAGAAAAACCTATTTTCTGGGGAGAAATTCAAGGCTGCAAAAATCTGCATAACTAAAGAAGAGCTGAATGTTAATAGCTAAGACAATGGGGAATATGCCTCCAGGGCATTTCTAAGACCTTCATGGCAGCCCCTCCCATCACAGGCCTGGAGGCTTAGGAGGGAAAAAAAATGGTTTCGTGGGCCAGGACCAGGGACCTACTGCTCTTTGCAGCCTTGGAACATGGTGCCCTGTGTCCCAGCCACTTTAGTTCCAGCTGTGGCTAAAAGGGGCCAATGTACAGCTCAGGCCATTGTTTCAGGGGGTGCAAGCCCCAAGCTTTGGTGGCTTCCATGTGGCGTCGGCCCTGTGGGTGTGCAGAAGTCTAGAGTTGAGGCTTGGAAGCCTCTGCCTAGATTTCAAAGAATGTATGAAAATACCTTGATGCCCAGCAGAAGTGTGTTGCAGGGGCAGAGCCCTCATGGAGAACCTCTACTAGGGCAGTGCAGAGGAGATATGTGGAGTTGGAGCCCTCACATAGAGTCCCCACTGGGGCACTATTTAGTAGAGCTGTGAGAAGAGGGCCACCATTCTCCAGACCCCAGAATTGTATATCCACCAACAGCTTGCATCATGCACCTGGAAAAGCCATAGGCACTCTGCGTGCCTGTGAAAGCAGCTGTGGGGGCTGTACCCTGCAGAGCCACAGGGGTAGAGGTGCCCAATGCCTTGGGAGCCCATCCCATTCATCAGCGTGGCCTGGATGTGAGAAATGGAGTCAAGGGAAATTATTTTGGAGCTTTAAGATTTAATGACTGCCCTGTGGGTTTGAGACTTGCATGGGGCCTGTAGGCTGTTTATTTGGCCACGTTCTCCCTTTTGGAATGGGGGCATTTACCCATTGCCTATACCCCCAGTGATTCTTGGAAGTAACTAGCTTGTTTTTGATTGTTCAGGCTCATAGGTAGAAGGGACTTGCCTTGTCTCAGATAAGACTTTGGACTTGGACTTTTGAGTTAATGCTGGAATAAGACATGATTGCGTTTTGAAATGTGAGAAGGACATGAGATTTGGGAGGGGCCAGGGATGGAATAATATGGTTTGTCTCTGTGTCCCCACCCAAATCTCATGTTGAATTGTAATCCCCAGTGTTAGTGGAGGGACCTGGTAAGAGGTGATTGAATCATGGGGACAGATTTCCCCCTTGCTGTTCTCATGCTAGTGAGTGCGTTCTCATGAGATATGGTTGTTTAAAAGTGTGTAGCAACTTCCCCTTCTTTCTCTTCCTTCTGCTCCCACCATGCAAAATGTGCTACTTTGCCTCACAGCTCCACTAAGCAGTGCCCTAATGGGGAGTCTTATGTGAGGTCTCCAACCCCACATTTCCCCTTTGCCTTCCGCCATGATTGTAAGTCTCCTGAGGCCTCCCCAGTCATACCTTCTGTATAGCCTGCACAACCGTGAGTCAATTAAACCTCTTTTCTTCACAAATTACCTTTTCAGGTAGTTCTTCATAGCAGTGTGGGAACAGACTAATACAACTTGAATCTTATTTCTATTGGAAAAGGCGATCATTTGGACACTTTGTTTCTTTAATTATTGGGAGCTAACTTACTTTGCAACATGCCTCAGTGTTTATGTTTAGGAATCTATGCTCCACACTGCATTTTCTCCTATTTAAATAATGAACACTGGATAGAGACCTGCCCAGCTCTAGAAGTAGAAATGAAGTCATCTCCTTTGGACAACAGACAGGTGACAGGAGTTGTCAAGGAGCTGCACACTTTCCCTCCTATCAGAGAGTAAAGGATGGCCCACTAAGCAAACGCAAGTCCTGGCTCCCTGCTTTCTGTTTCAGGCCCAGAGGACCCTGTGCAAGGGCTTTCTCATCACTCTTGATACAGATGTTCTTGTCCCTCTGTTAACTGGAAGCTGGAGGTAATTACCAGCAGAAGTGCATCTCCGTGAGGCACATTACGCTGGTGGACACTTGAACCACAAATTGTGCCTCTAATTAGGCAGTTGCTGATACAAGGAGTTCAGAATCTAGTTTATGGGCTTGCTTAGGCCAGAAGCATCTTCCAGCTGTAAGTGGTCTGAAATGGTGTGGGAGGACGAGGGAAAGGGATGGGAATGGGAAAAGGTGGAGAGGACAGATTAAGCGGCAGAAGTGAGGAGATGAGGAGAAATGGAAGGAAGGAAGGAAGAAAGGAGCATTCTATTTTCTTTTTAAATCAGACTTCATTTTGATAGGCTGGAACATCAATTCTTGGTGTAATAACTGAAAAAACTATTTGACAGTATCTAGTAAAGCTAAATCCCTGTCTAACCTATAACCCAGGAAATCTACTCCAAGGTTTATATCTAAGAGAAATAAATATATATGCCCACCAAGGTTTATATACAAAAATAGTTCATGGCAGAACTATTCACACTAGACCCATCCTGGAAACAACCCTAATGTCCATCAACCAGGGAATAAAGAGATCCATTGTAGTGCTTCCTACAATGAGGCACCACACAGCAGGTTTTAAAAGAAAACAGCAAAACCACTACTGATGATGGCTACCACAAGGTATGTTGAGCCAAAGGAGACAGGTATAGAAAAGGTACATTCTGTATCATTTCTTTTTTATCAAGTTCAAGAACAGGAAAGATGAATCTATGGAGACAGAAATCAGAATAATGGTTACTTCTTGTGAGGAGAATATTAACTAAGAAGTTAATATCCTAGGAGGACAATGGAAGCTTCTGGGATGCATCAAATGTTCTGTACCTTGATCCGAGTGTGACTACATGAATGTAAAATCTATGTAAAACATAAAAAAGTACTTTTACAAAAATGTAAAAGCTGAACATTTGCATACTTTACCACATGTAAGCGAGACTCCATCTCAAAAAGTTAAAACTCAAAACAACATTATGAAAAGGAAAAATACATATTTACTAAAATAATAGGTAAAAAATGCTATCTTACGGTGCAACCTTTCATTTCTTTGACCAAGGAAGAAAATCTTTCACCCATTCATCTGTCTTAAGCATTTATTTGTTGAATCGCCTGTGCATATTGCACCCCGGACTCCAGTTGGAATCTTTGTTCATATCTTGCTAATTCGGAGAGCCTTGTTAAATGTTTCTGAATCCTTCTCTAGTTGTTTGTTGCAAATCTTTCCCTCCAGTTCGTCTTTCATTATCTTACTTGATGATTTTTATATAGAGAAGGTTTAAAGTTTTAGGTGATCAGATCTATCATTTTTTTGTCTTAGCTAGTTCTTTCATTGGGTATTTTTGTTTTCTTTCCAAGCCTCTTGAGGAACTGATGGAAGGCAATGTAGCTGGAGCAGCAGAGTTGTAGAGAGGAAACAGTGAAACAGGGAGTGGAGAGGCAGAGAAGAATGAGGCAGCACAGGTGTTGCATTTTGCGATTAATCGTGAGTGCACTGAATGCAGGAAGGGAGGTAAATGGGAATAATACAGAGGGTTGTGTGTTATGAGGGGCACATGGGCTGCTGGGTGGAGAAAGGATGGGAGGGTTGCAAAACCAGAAAATCCATGGAGAGGACTGCAGTGGTCCAGGAGACAGTGGCCAGGGCTGGGTAGGTGGGGAAGGTTAGAGATGGGCCTTAGCACTCGGTCCCAGGTGAGCCAGGTGAGCGTGGCCAGGAGTAGTGAGGTGGCAGCAGAGATGGAGAAGTGGGAAAGGTTAGAGATAGGCTTCAGCACTGAGTCCCAGGTGGTTCAGGGGAGAGTAACTGGGGCTTGGGAGGCGGTAGCAGAGATGGAGAAGTGGGGAGTGCTAGAGATAGGCTTCATCACCAGGTCCCAGATGGGCAAATAGCATTTTGAGCTGGTGAGGTGGAAGCAGAGATGGAGGCGGGGTAGGTTGGAGATGACCTTCGGTGCTGGGTCCCACTGGACTTGGCAATGGATGGACCTGGGGAGGGGGACGGGCAAGGCCTGAGGGAGACATCCTGGCTGACTCAAGACAGTTGGGCCCTTACCCATATGGCAGCTCCTAGATTTCTGGGTTTGTATATTTGCTTGGTTTTAGTTTTAACTCCTTATTGGCCCAGAATTAGCTTTTAGTAATTCAGTTGAGACTGCAATTGTATTCCCTTCACCCACTACTGAATTTCTCCATTAAAATATACTTAATAACTATTGCTTCCTCATTGTTTTGTGAGGCTTCCCATGTTGTTCAGTTATGAACCAGTGCTGAAGCCCATCTCTAACCTTCCCCTCTCTAACCCGCACCTCTTTATCTCCGCAGCCACCTCTCCAGCCCAGTCTTATTTCACCCCAACTCCCCTCTACTGACCTTTCTTCTTTTGCTCTGTCACACAATTTTGATGTCCTACGTTTTGATCCGTAAAATTTTTGTAGGAAAATTATCTCCTGATCCCTCTTTTTAAAAAGTTCTCAGCTGTTTTCTCATGACTTTGTTTTGTTTATATTATTATTGCTTTTTCCCTCGGGTGAACTTTAAAATCCAATAATGAAGCTCCAGACAAATTCCATTAAGAATTTAATTGAGATTTCATTAAACTCATAAATTCTAGAAGAATTAATGTACAATTTTTCTCATTCATAAATTTGCCTATATATTGAAAATAGTTACTATTTTTCAGCAAATTTTAGGGTAGATCCCATAAATTCTATTTATTTTTCAAAGACTTTTTTTTTCAGAATTTTATTTGTTGGTTACCATTCTAGAATGGCTTGTCATTTTAGCATAGATTATTATTGATATATATAAAACATAGATTTTAAAAATACTTCTATGAAGTTAAAAGATACATGGTTTTAAAATGGGTTCATTGGAGTTTTATAAGAACAATTGCACTATCATACAAAATAACATTTTTTACCTTTTCAATAATCATATCTCTTTTTCAGGTTTCATACTCATTACATTACTCATGATTTTCAGAACAATGCAATATGTGATAAAGATGACTGTGGGCATCTTATTTGCTTGCTTTTGCCTCTGGTTTTAACAGAAATTCTCTTTAGTTTTTCACTGTTAAGAATAATGTTGACTTAAGAGACAAAGCCTTACTAAGCTAAAAAAAAAAAAAAAATTCCATTCCTAAATTTTCCCAGAAAACAAACTTTGGGAATATAGAATGTAGTTTGAATTGACAGTTTTATTGACTCTCTTTTCTTCCCTACTAAAATTATAATTCCTATTTTTTCCTTAAAATATTTATGTAAAATGTTGGCCGGGTACGGTGGCTCAAGCCTGTAATCCCAGCGCTTTGGGAGGCCGACGTGGGTGGATCATGAGGTCAGGAGTTTGAGACCAGCCTGACCAACATGGTGAAACCCTGTCCCTACTAAAAATAAAAAAAATTAGCCAGGTGTGGTGGCATGCACCTGTAATCCCAGCTTACTCAGGAGGCTGAGGCAGGAGAATTGCTTGAACCCCGGAGGCAGAGGTTGCAGTGAGTTGAGATCGCGCCACTGCACTCCAGCCTGGGTGACAGAGCGAGTCAGTCTCTCTCTCGTTGCGTTAATAGATCTCTCTATAAGTGATCCTTGCATTTCTTGGATAAGTCCTACTTGGCCACTGTAAATAATTCTTTTGATTTTGCTGCTGAATTCGGTCTGGTAATATATAATTAACGACTTTTGTATCTCTTTCAAATTTTACTACAGATTTATATTCCCTCTTTTCACATTTCGGAATCAGGATTATGTTGGATTTACAACATAAAGTATGCGTTCATATTTTTCTATGCCTAGAACCATTTTGATAGCATGAAGATTTTAGTTCTCTTGAAAGTTTGAAAATGTCCCAAAGCCATCTGGCACAGGAGTTTCTGTAAGGTAATTCTTTGATAAATTTTTCAGAGTTTTTCACAATAGCTTCTCTATTCAAGTTTTCTACCTTTTCTTGAGTGAACTTTTTAAAGTGTCTATTTCTCCAGACTTTTTCCATTTTCCCAAGATTCTGAAATGTAAATGCATACAGCTGTTTATAGCTTTTAATATTTTATTTTCTCCTCATCAAGAGGAGAACTTCTTTCCTCATTAAAATTATTTTCTTTCCTCATCAGGAGGAGAAATTCTTTCCTCATTAAAATCATTTTCCTGATTCAGTGTGTCCATTTATTAATCTTCTCAAAGAGCCATTTTTTCTTTCCATATAAAAAGATCAGGAAATAAGTTCTACATACAAAAGACTGCATTTGAATGTAGGTGTTTTTAAATGCTAAAACTAGGCTGCGTGCTGTGGCTCATGCCTATAATCCCAGCACTTTGAGTGGCCAAGGTGGGTGGATCACCTGAGATCAGGAGTCCAAGACCAGTCTGGCCAACATGGTGAAACCCCATGTCTACTAAAAATAGAAAAAATTATCCAGTCCTGGTAGCAGGTGCCTGTAATCCCAGCTACTGGGGAGGCTGAGGCAGGAGAATCGCTTGAACTTGGGAGGCAGAAGTTGCAGTGAGCTGAGATGGTGCCACCTCACTCCAATCTGGGTGACAAGAACGAAACTCCTTCTCCAAAACAAACAAACAAACAAAAAAAACAATTTGGGAGTCCCAGGAGGGTGGATCACGAGGTCAGGAATTGACGACCAGCCTGGCCAAGATGGTGAAACCCTGTTTTTACTAAAAATACAAAACAAATTAGCCGGGCATGGTGGCAGGCACTTGTAATCCCAGCTACTCAGGAGGCTGAGGCAGAGAATTGCTTGAACCCAGGATGCGGAGGTTGCAGTGAGCCGAGATCACGCCATTGCACTCCAGCCTGGGCAACAGAGTGAGACTCCATCTCAAAAGAAGAAAAAAAAATGCTAAAACTTAATTGCACTTCAGCCTGGGCGACAGAGCAAGACTCCCATCTCAAAAGAAAAGAAAATGCTAAAACTTAAATAAACATTTTGTTCTAATCTTAACGTAAATAGAACACTGCTAGTGACCCAAACTCATCCTCTCCAGATAGCCTCTTCCTCGTCCACTGAGAAATAAACACATCCTTCAGTAGCGTACAAGTCACTGCCATATTTGTTTACCACATATGTATTTTTTCATAAACAAGATATTGGTTAGTTTTGCCATTATTGAACTTTTAGTGAGTTGATTCATACTGTATGATTTTTCTGTTTGGCATAGTTTTTGAGGTTTGTTGCAGTCTATGCGGGTAGTGGAGATGATAGTTTTTTCACTACTGCATATTTCCTTGCATAAATATTATATAATTAGTTTATCCATTCTGCCCTGGATGGACGTTTAGCTTGTTTCAAAGTTTTTTCTATTAAAAAAATGCTTCCTTGAATACTCATACACCTATTCTCCAGTACCCAGGTGCAAGACTTCCTGAGATATATAGGAAGGAGTAACATTGTGAGATCATAAGGCATTGGGAGTTAAACTTCACTTGGTTATAATCTTTCCTGAAGGGGTTCAGCCATTTTATACTGGCACCGGAAATGTATAGGCATTCCCAATGCCCTGTACCCTCACCATGCTTGATGTTACCAGGCTTTTTAATTGTTGCCAAACCAGTGGGTGCCAAAATCATATGCTAGTGAGCGTTCAATCTTGTTGGCATTTTAAAGATATGTTTACTAATTATTAAAATAGGCCACTAGTGCCCGTGGTCAAAGTCAAAATCTTTTGATCTCTGTTTTCAATTTATCCAGTTCCAGCCATACACAGCCAGAGTTAATCATTTGAGTCAGTTTTCATAGCTTCCAGAACTTATTTATACAAAAGCAAATATATGATTACATATTCTTACCTTCTTTCTATACACAAAGGGTGGTATACTGTATACACAGTTTTCTACTTTTTCACTTAACAGTTTAATTTTGAGATCTTTGTAAATCAGTATGTAAAGAATTAACTTCCTCATTTCTTTTTAGCAGCTTAGTAAATTCTGTTGTATGGATTTGCCATATTCTACTTAACCAAATAATGGTTGTTGCATTGTTTCCAGTCTTCAGTTATTGCAAATAATACTACCGTAACTTACCACTTATAGGTTTCATTTCACTGATTTGGAATTGCCAGGTCAAAAGGTCTAGGCATTTGAAGTTTTTCCATGTAAAATTTAAAATTAATAAATCTACTTTAAAAAGTCTGATGTTTAGTTTGGCTGAGCGTGGTGGCTCACACCCGTAATCCCAGCACTTTGGGAGGATCACGAGGTCAATAGATGGAGACCAGCCTTGCCAACATGGTGAAACCCTGTCTCTACTAAACATACAAAAATTAGCTGCACGTGATGGTGTGTGCCTGTAGTTCCAGCTACTCAGGAGGCTGAGGCAGGAGAATTACTTGAACCTGGGAGGCGGAGGTTGCAGTGAGCCGAGATTGCACCACTGCACTAGAGCCTGGCAACAGGGCGAGACTCCGTCTCAAAAAAAAAAAAAAAAAACCCAGAAACAAAGTCTGATGTTTTTATTGTGATTATGTTCTAAATGAATAAGCGAAATGTGATATACAAAATGGTGTCACTCTGGTTCAGAACTCTAAAATGGACTCAAGAAACCATTCTAAGGAAAACTACTTGTATGATTGGCAGCATTGCAAAAAACAAAGTTGCCTTGAACCTTTGAATTGGTTCATACTGCAGTGATACATACATATTACGTTAACCTCTGATTCTCTTGCATATTTAGAAGCAGCGGCATCCCTCTTGTGACAACATTTGGCAGTATGCAGTTGGGCCATCAGTGAATCCAAGGTCCAAGGGCCTGGATTGCATGCTAAATTCTTGGGAGTTATCTGGTTGGGTAAGATGAAGGCCATACCTGAGGCCATCCTTGATAAAGTTCAGGCATATCCCCAGTCCACAATGATGAGGCAGCTACAGACCTTTATGGGCTTCTTGGGATATTGGTGAGCATTTGTGCCTCATTTGGCTCAGATGCTAAAACTGTTGTATCAGTTGACAAAAAAAGGAACTACTTAGGATTGGGACAATGAGGCTGAGATGGCTTTTCTGGCAGCCAAGTGGGTCATACAAGTGCAGGCCTTATAAGTGATTGACCCCGGGTGCCCATTTGAACTCAGTGTGCACGGGACCACAGATGGTTTTGGCTGGAGCCCATGGGAGTGCGCAGACCACTTTAGAACACCAGTAGGGTTTTGGTCCCAACTTTGGGAGGGAGCTGGAGCTCCGGTATTTGTTGATAGGGAAGCAGTTAGCAGCTGCATATGCCACCCCCTTAGGGTTGTGAGAGTGTGATGGGACAGGCTATCATCATTGTGTGAATGACTTACCCAATAGCAGGATGGATACGTTCATGGGTAACAACCCCCAGAATGAGACAGCACAGACATCCACCTTAGCCTGAGGCACTGCTAAACCCTGAGCCATCACCATTTAAAGAGGGATATCCCCCATTCCTGATGGGGCAATGGTATATGGATGGGCCCAGCTGGGGTCCTACTGCTGCCTGGACTGCTGTCACAGTCCAGCCTAGTAGGTATACCATATGATTTGATACTGGGTGTGGACAAAGTAGTCAGTGGGCTGAATTCAGCGCAGTGTGGATAGTGATCTCCAAGGAGGAGACACCTATGGTAATCTGCACCAATAGCTGGGCAGTTTATCGAGGCCTGATCTTGTGGTTAACTACCTGAAAGTTACAGAATTGGCTAGTTGGCCACTGGCCCATTTGTCAAGTCAGCAGCAAACTATGAGGGTGCCTCTGCACTCCAGCCTGGGTGACAAAGTGAGACCCAGGCTCTAAATAAATAGGTAAATTATGTAGTATGTATATTACAACTCCCCCAAAAATTAGAAAAAGCAAGAGTTGAGCAAATTTAAACAAAAATGTGATTTTTTTTTTTTTTTTTGAAGATTGAGTCTCGCTCTATCATCTATCAACTCATTGGGCTGGAGTGCAGTGGTGTGATCTTGGCTCACTGCAATCTCTGCCTCCTGGGTTCAAGTGATTCTCCTGCCTCAGCCTCCCAAGTAGCTGGGACTACAGGCATGCACCACTGCACCTGGGTAATTTTTGTATTTTTAGTAGAGATGGGTTTTCGCCATGTTGGCCAGGCTGGTCTGGAACTCCTGACCTCGGATGATCCACCCACCTCGGCCTCCCAAAGTGCTAGGATTACAGGCATGAGCCACTGTGCCCGGCCAACAAAAATGTTTTTAAGAATCATAATAATATCAGAGAAAGTAGAATTCAAGGCAAAAATCGTTTCAAAAAGGTCAATTTAAATTCAGAAAACGTTAATCCCAGAGTTAAGTTTTAAAAATCATACATCATAAAAGGTTAAAAATAAGACCAAAATATGAAGAAACTCTTTTAGATGTTAAATGAGAAATTTATAAACCATGTTTGTGAACGACTTCAGCATAATTTTCTCAGCCTTTGACAAAATAGGAAGTAAAAAAGAACAAAGATTTAATCATTTAAATAGTATAAAATTAATAAAAGTATATATTCAATTATACCAACATCAAACAGAAAATACACTTTTGTTAGCACTAATGTAATGTTTACAGAATTTAATTATGTGGTAGAAATTGTAGAGGCCATATTCTCTGGCAACACAGCATTGAAGCTAGAAATTAATCACAATGTATAATCAACAATGTGAGAAAACCACTTGGAAGTTAAACAGCATTCTATTTAAATAAGGACTGGTTCACAGAGAAGAAATAAAATATATAATTACATGCTATTTTGAAAATAGCAAAAATGAGAACAATATTTATCAAAACCATTGGAGAAAGGTTACCTTTTATCTAAAATCAAATCTCTTAAAATCTTTCATTATCAGATGAAAAAGATAATTAGATTAAGCATTTAATTTATAAACTTAAATAGCCAAAATCAACACAAGTAAAAACGAAATGATATTTTTCAATTATGAATAATATTTAAAGTTATTAAACTCTGGAAGTGATTTCTAGACTTTTAATAATGGGCATATGAGAAAACTAGATATCCAGAGAGAATTTCTCAGAACAACACATAAAATGCTGGGTAAAATATGGGACTTGAGTTTTTAAATGAATGACTAGGAAGTAATACAAATTTCAAAAGGCCAAAAACAAAATTAAAGAAGCAGAGAGAGAGAGGTAAGTGAGCCTTATTATGCCATTTGCCCTTTAAACTTATGTCATCCCCCCATGGACTACAGAGGGAATTTTAAAGGGTTCCATGTGTGTTGGGGGTAAGATATAATCAGAAGAAAAAACCAGAAACGTGCAGACGGGAGGCCCTTGCATAAAGATGATCCCTTCTAAGGGCAGTGCTATCATTGGTGAATTAAAATCACATACAGCACATCCACACACCCTCAGATACACAATATGGAGTCTTATTTCTCTTAGACTTGGTGCATGCTCATCTGGAAAAATAAAAAGCAGAAGACAAAAGCGTTCACCCAGGGAATGCTTAACTTCAAGTTTACACTTATGTGAGTTTTAATTACCTTTACCATTCATTCAGAAATTGGAATCAATCAGTCATCCCCTCCTTATCCACAGTTTTTTTTTCCCCCTGCAGTTTCAGTTACCTGTGGTCAACCATGGTCTGAAAATATTAAATGGAAAATTCCAGAAAGCAATAATTCACATTTTAAATTGTGTGCCATTCTAAGTAGCACAATTGCTATAGTTTGTATGTTTGTCCCCTCCAAATCTTACGTTAAAATTTAATCCCCAGTGGTGGAAGAGTTAGGAGGCAGGGCCTAGTGGGAGGTGTTTGGCTAATGGGAGTGGATTCCTCATCAATAGATTAATGCCCTTCTTCAGGGGTGAGTTCTCAATCCCTTAGTCCCCATAAGCTGGTTGTTGGAAAGGCCCTGGTACCTCCCCTCTTGCTTTTGCTTCCTCTCTCACCATGTGATCTCTGCACACACCAGCTCCATTTTACCTTCTGCCATGACTGGAAGCAGCCTGAGCCCTCAAGAGAGGCAGATGCTGACTCCATGCTTCTTGTACAGCCTGCAGAACCATGCGCCAAATAAATCTCGTGTTTTTATTTTTTATTTTTTTTAAGATAAATTGCACAGCCTCAGCCTCAGATATCCCTTGATAGCGACACTAAATAAACCAATACAATTATGAAATCTCATGAAATCTCACTCTGTTCCTGGGACAGTTATCAATTACCATCCTTTTGTCCAGTGCACCCACACTGTATTAGGCTACCTGAGTGAGTCACTTAGTAGTTATCTTAGTTATCAGATCGACTGTCAGGTGTCACAGTGCTTGCACTCAAGTAACTCTTATTTCACTTAATCACGGCCCCAAACCCGAGAGTTCAGTGATGTTAGCAATTCGGATATGCCAAAGAAAAGCCATAAAGTACTCCCATCAAGTGGAAAGGTACAAGTTTTCTACTTAATAAAGAATGAAAAGAAATTGTATGCCAAGATGCTGAGATCTATAGTAAGAACAAATATTCTATAAGAGAAATTGTAAAAATGGAAAGAGAAATTTGTGTATAGTATATACATATGTTATATATATTACATATGTACTATATATTACATATATATGGCGTGTGTATATATGTGTATATATCTACACACCATACATATATGTGTATATATAACATATATGCATACTATATGCACATATATACAACACATGTGCATATAGTATATACGTATACACTGTATACACACCATATATGTATATACATACATGTATGGTATGTGTATATATATCTACATACCATACATATATGTAATACATATACACCCACCATTACATACCATTGTTTTTCTGAGTATGTAATATATAATATATATACACATATATATAGTATACCCACATGCCATTACATGTTTTTCTGAACATGCAATGTATATATACACATATATGGTATACACAAATACTATTACATGTTTTTCTGAACATGTAATATATAGTGTATATACACATATATAGTATACACACATACCATTACATGTTTTTCTGAACATGTAATATATGTAGTATACCTGTGTATAGTATATATAGTGTGTATTTAGTATATAGTGTGTATATATGTATATATTATATATACTATATAGTATATACTATATAGTATATACTTTATACTAAAGTATATATATACTTTATGTATAGCATATACATACTATATATGTATATGCTATACTACTATATAGTATATATAGTATGTATATACTATATGTATAATATATACTATATAGTATATATAGTATGTATATACTATATGTATAATATATACTATATAGTATATATAGTATGTATATACTATATGTATAATATATACTATATAGTATATATAGTATGTATATACTATATGTATAATATATATGTATATACTATATATACACACACACACACACACACACACACACACACACACACACTTAATAACTTAAATCTGGATAGGAGAAGGGCTTTTAAAAAAACTGTTTTGCTGTAGGTGCCAGAGGCTTCAGATTCCTCTAATTATTTTGTTTTTGTCTTTCCTCTTGACTTTGGGCTTCCCTAAATACTCCTTCTCAGAGAGAGTCTGTTGTAGTTTTAGGGGGTGAAGAGGGATGTTCTATAACTTTCCAATTAGATCTCAGTTCTTCATTGGGCCTGTGCCTATGGCTTCTGCCCTTCCCAAGTATTTTTCTTCTTGTATAGCTTCCCCGCTTAGGGGAGACATGAGCGAGAGAGGGGGCTGAAGTGACAGGAATACCCTTCCCCCGGGACTCTGAGACAAAGCTCTGGCAAGGTCTTTTCCTCTTGAGAAAATCTTTCTTATGAAGAAGGCTAGGAGGTATTTCAGAAGGATTACCCTTTCCTTCCCCTGCCATTGCCAGCAGGCAATCTTTCTTGGATCTTTACCATGAGAAGAGATTCCTGGAGGCAAAATCCATGATTATGTCAGGTCCCTCTTAGCCTGGGGTCTCCCTAAGACTGGGGGACCCAGGAGTTTCTCATTCTGGGGCTAGGCCACACTCAGCCTCCAGCAATTCATCAAAGTGACCATTTAAGTGTCCTACCATTTCCTGGCTTCAGTAGCTTCTGCTCCAGGGAAGTAGATCTTGGCTGTGACTCTCTGGATTTTGTCAGTCTCTTCAGGGTGATGGTTTGCCTTATAAATTCAGTTCTCTAATGGATCTGAGAAAAGTGATTTTTTTTATTTTCTAGCATTTTTATTGTTGTTGTAAGCACAGGAGTGGCAGCTTCCACGATCTTTACATTTTGGAGCCAAACCTGAAAGTTTATTTAACTTTTTTAAATGCCAAAGATTTACTGACATGTTTACTGTTATTTATTTGCCTCCCATCTCCTCCCCTGTACCACACATTCTAGAATGTAAATTCCACAAGAGCAGAGATCTTTGCCTGGTTCACTTATATGTCTCTACTGTCTAGAATAATGCATGCTCTGCATATCAGGAATCCAATAGATATTTGTTGTCCTTAAATGAATATCAATGTCTTCCCTCTGAAAAAGGAAAAATCTTACTATTCTCTGACCCTGTTTTGCACCCTAATCTCTCTCATGACCACCCAGCCGTGCACCCCAATGATACTGATTTCATCAATAATTTTACCTCTGTGCTGCTACAGATGCTACAGATGTGCTTTTCCTTTTTTTTTTTTTTTTTAAATCTTTTTGGTCACTAATGTAAACAAAATTGACTTTTATAGAGTTACTTACCATTAGTCTTACGTTTCTCTGGCTCCTTTCTTGCCCTATTTTTTCTTCCATGAATATTTTCATAAAGGGCCTTTTAAAGGTAAACCTTGTGAGGTCTTAAACATCCAAGAATAAGTTTTATATGAATTTTAAATTACAGTTTAGTGGAATGTAAACTGTAAGTTCAATGTTTTCACCCTACAACACTTAACAGTGTTTTGTCATCATCTGCTAGCATCTGGTGCGAATGTTAAAAGCCTGATGTAAATAATAGCAGTGAACACTCGCGTATCACTTCCTTTGTGCAAGTATTATTCTAGGAAATCAGTATTCATTTACTCCTCATAAATACCCTTGTAAATGTTAGTATTATAGTTATCATTAGCTTTTTTTTTTTTTTTTTATAAAAAAGGAAACTGAGGACCGAGTTCAGTGATTTGCCTAATGATCTGTTGCTGGTAATTGGTTCAGCTGGATTTGACCCAGACAGGAGCTGGAGACTGACCATGACACGAATTTTAAAGCCCAATTTTTATCTATTTGCACTTGACCTCATTTTGCTCTGTATTTTTATTTTTTTCTTGTCTTTTAAGTGCTTCAAGCTCACTACATATGTCTAGTTGAGGGCTTTTTTTTTTCTATGCTGTTTTGAGATTCTATTAACTTGTTTCAATATCTGGTCTTATTATTTATTTACTTTGGGCTTATTGGGATGGTTAATTTATATGTTAACTTGATTGGGCCATGGGGTGCCCAGATATTTGAACAAACGTTATTCTGGGTACCTATGAGGGTCTTTTAGGCTGAGATTGACATTTCTATCAGAGTGAGTGAGGCAGATTGTGCTCTTCAATGTGAGTGGGCCTCATCCAGCCAGTTGAAAGCCTGAATAGGACAAAAAGACTGATTCTCCCTTGAGTAAGAGGGAATTCCCCCTACCTGATGGCCTTCACACTAAAACAGTTGTTGTTGTCATTGTTGTTGTTTTTGCCTATTTTCTGCCTCCAGCTCAAACATTGGCTCTTCCTGGGTCTCAATCCTGATGACCTGTGAACTAGAACTATACCATTGGCTCTCCTGGTTCTCCCACTTGTTGACTGCAAATCTTGAAACTTATGAGCCTCCATAATTGTATGAGCAAATTCCTTATAAGAAATCTTGATGATATAGCTATAGATCTATAAAAGATACCCCCTAATGTTTTTGTTTCTCTGGAGAACCTAATACACTCATAATTTCTATTAGGAATATTTCTACTCATGTGTTTCCTTTTTAATCTCATTCTGGATTTCTATTATCCCTCTCTTATTAGTCAGTGATTCTGTATTAATGCTGCATAACCATCCATCCCAAAATGCAGTATCATTTAGTAACAGACATGCATTTCTCACTCACATGTCCACATATTGGCTGAGGTGGCTCGGCTTGGGGCTTCAGGTCAGATCAGCTCTGCCCCACATATCTCTGCTTGGGACTCAGATCAGAGAAGGATGGCTTCCTGGTATATGCTGCTTCTTTAATGGTGTTGTGCAGAAGAATAATGCCCTGTCTTCCTCTTTTGAGTACAGAATCTATTGAAAAACTGTACCAGGAGTCAGAAATACTAGCTTTATTTCAAGCACAGCTGGGTTGGGAAATATGGTTCTGACCTAAGCTTTTTCTGGGGTTCCCTTACAAAAACTGCACACTTCACTACAGAGGAGTCAAAGCTTGTTCCACAGAGTGTGCCACTGATACGGGAGCTGACTAGGAAGAAATGCTGTGCAAGCTGGTGGGTCTTAAGAAGAGAGCAAGGCGAGGACTGAGCCCTGCATGTTCCAGCTCAGTGGTTCTCCAGTGTGGCTCCTGGACCAGCAGCATCTTATTAATAATTATTGGCCCCTACCCCAGACCTACTCAATCAGAAACTCAGGGAGTGGTGTCTAGCAAGCTGTCTTTTATTATTATTTTTTATTATTTATTTTGAGACAGTCTCACTCTGTCACCCAGGCTGGAGTGCAGTGGCGTGATCTTGGCTCACTGCAGCCTCCACCTCCCAGGTTCAAGCAATTCTCCTGCCTCAGCCTCCAGAGTAGCTGGGACTACAGGCATGTGCCATCACACCCAGCTAATTTTTTATTTTTAGTAGAGATGGGGTTTTAGCATGTTGCCCAGGCTGGCCTCGAACTCCTGACCTCAGATGATCTGCCCGCCTCAGCCTATCAAAGTGCTGGGGTTACACATGTGAGCCACTGCGCCCAGCTGCAAGCTGTCTTTTCATAAGCCCTCCAGGTAATTCTGATGCATACCAATGAGAAGCACTACTCTAGTCCAGTGATTCTCAACCCTGGCAGCACATCAAAATAGTCTGGGGAACATTTAAAAGCATTTTCTGCTGTCCCATGAGAAGATTTTTGAGTCAAGCTTGATATTTATTCCTTCACAGATGTCCAGTTTCTTTGCTCTTTGTAGGGTGGTGAAGCTTATCATTGCTAGTCTCCAATGAAGGAGCTTAGAAGATGCTTCCAACAAGGCTTAGTGTTCTCAGGTCTCCTGGGGACAGTGACAGTGGGTGGGAAAACATCTGGGTTTAGCATCAAATGACCTGGATCCTAGCCCTAGCTTTCCCTTTCATCGTCAATATGACTTTGTGCAATTCACCTAACTTTTTCGCCTTGATTTCCTTTCCAATATAATTCCAACCACCTCCTCTTAGGGTATTTGAGAGAATCAAATGAAAGACAATATAAAGAAAGTGCTTTGCCAACTAGAAAGTGTTTAGACCTACAGATAAGCAGTTATTCTCTTTTATTTAATGAATGTGACTAGTCAGCAGCTTCCATTCATGAGCAGAAGACTCAGCCATAGAGGCCTGGTTCCCCAGATCATTAAAGATTCCCCAGGGAGTTGTCTGTTTGTTTTCCTAATTTGAAAGTAGCCACTGGATAGCTTTTGCCCACTATGCTACCATTCACCTTTCCCCTTATCACAGAATCCTCATGGGGGCTTTTAATTACTCTACTTCCTTTCATCCCTGCTAGCATCTTTAGTTTTGTCTCTGGCTGGTTATTTCTGCTGGCTTGGGTACCCAGCTGTAGGCTCAAGCACTCTCTAAACCATTGTGTGTAGCTGTGCTGTGTGGCCTTAGGCAGAACCTTCTTGCCTTAACTATTGTATGAGTAGATAACAGGGGAGGGACTGAGGGTGTGGGGCTCTCCAGCATCAGCCTAATGCCTACATGACTGCAGGGACAGCTCAAACCGAGTTTCTGGACAAGGATGAGTCTACAGTGCCTTCTTGTGGCAAAGGGAACTTTTCATGGAGTATGTGAATATTAAGTGACAAGCAAGGCCCACAGTTAATAAGTGTGCAGCCAAGAACTGAGCTCAGGTATTTGGCCCAGATCCCTGTTCTCTACTTCACATCCTTCTCTTGAGGTTAATCTCCAGGTGTAAAGAGTGGAGTCTACACATGTTCAGTTGGGGTGCCCCTAACAATGGGCAATGCCAGGATAAGCTGCTCTTCTTCCTAGCAGGATGGTTACTGCTTCTTACAGTCACTGTGCAGACAAGCTGTGATATTAAGTTATATACTGACAGATAGTGGATGCTTGATAATCAGCATCTGATCAGGCAGGTGAGATAATCAAAATCTTTCACTCAGCAGACATTTATTTTCTCATATTCAGAGGAAAGCAGGGGTTGTAAGGAAAGAGGTCAAGAATGTGTAAGAAATTCACATCCAAGTGAATCCAGAGTACTCATTTCCAAATGATGGAAAATATTTACAGTAAATCTCCTCACCCTATACACACACACACATTTACACACACATACATATGTATGTATATATGTGAATATGTATATATGTGTATATATACACATATTCACAGTTTTGTTGTCTGTGTGTGTGTGTGTGTGTGTGTGTGTGTGTGTGTGTGTGTGTATATATATATTTATTTGAGATGGAGCCTTGCTCTGTCACCAGGCTGGAGTGCAGTGGTGCAATCTCCACTCACTGCAACCTCCGACTCCCTGGTTCAAGCGATTCTCCTGCCTCAGCCTCCCAAGTAGCTGGGATTACAGGCACATGCCACCATGCCCAGCTAAGTTTTGTATTTTTAGTACAGATGGGGTTTCACCATGTTGGCCAGGATGGTCTTGATCTCCTGACCTTGTGATCCCTCTGCCTTGGCCTCCCAAAGTGCTGGGATTACAGACGTTAGCCACCGTGCCCGCCTGTCTTTGTATATATTTACATATATGTATAGGTATATATAGATAGAAGATCACTATCATAAATAATATGATCAACTGTATGCGTGTATGTATATACCTCTATATATAATACTGAGAACACAATGGTTCTCATTATTCTCAGTACTTATCTTCTCTCTCTATATATACACATGTATATACACATAATATATAGTATATATATATATATGTACACACAATTAGTTCTCATTATTTACAGTCATTATGTTCTATAAAGTCATTGTGAACACCGAATTAGCAAATACCGAACCAATGCTTCTAACAGAAATACAGAGTTAGGTTCCTACAAGTCTGTGGTCACAGTATTTTCATTGAGCAGTCAATATATAGCCTTGTCTTTTGTGTGTAGTTTTGTTTCGAGATCCCTTGTTTAACACATATTATTTATTAACAGTGAACTCATTGCCAAATAGCATTAAAGCTCATGTCTAAATGAAGCTTACCTAATGGCCTATTTTTTCCATAAGGTACATCACAGCCTTCTTGTACTTAGAGACAGGAGACAGCATGTTGGCACTCTTCTTAGGGGTCATTTAAATGATGAAATCAGCAACAAAAGTACAAGAATATGAAAAACATGGCCATAACTAGACCACCAGTGGACACTGGTTTACAGTATGAGCTGAATCAAGAAGTCAGAGCATTTTCTTGTTCACCCTCGGCTGGGAATGTGCACTTCAGATGGCTCAAATTTTTCACTTCTCTGCACATATCTGCAAGTGACCGTGAAAGTGTTTTGAGTATTGGTTATTTTGGGTTATCCACAAATATTAGCAAGTGGGCAAATGTTGAAGTATGGAATCTGTGAATAATGAGAATTTACTCAGATGCTCCTCAATTTACAATGGGGTTAAGCACTGATAAACACATCATGAAGTTGAACATACCCTAAGTTGAAAATGCGTTTAATATACCTTACTGAACAGCATACCTTAAATGTGTGTAGAACACTTAAATTAGCCTATAGTTGGGCAAAATCATCTAATACAAAGCCTATTTTATAATAAAGTGTTGAATATATAATGTAATCTATTGAGTACTATACTAAAAGTGAAAAAAACGTGTTTGTATAAAGACTCAAAGTGCCGTTTCTACTGAATGTATATCACTGTTGTATCATAGTAAGGTCAAAAAATCTCAAGTTGAACCATCCTGAGTCAGGGATCATCTATTTTATTTACATATATGTGTGTGTGTGTGTGTGTGTGTGTGTGTGTATACATACACATGTATATACACATATATGCACACACATATAAATAAAATATATATATACACACATACACTCAGGTATTTGTACACATATATATGCAAACACACATGCATACATATATACATACGCATATATACATACATACATGCATACGTACACACATCACCAGGAGGATAGATATTGCAATTGTATCAGGGAGTTTTAGTTCCAGTAACTAAGCAAGGCAAAAAGAAGAATTTGTTTCAAAGGTACTGTGGTATCCATTGAACTACAAAATGGCAAGCATTGTAGAGATGTAGCTAAATTGGATGTGGAGGACTTGGGTACCATCAGGATTAGAGTAGTCTTGGTCTTTTTTTTTTTGAGATGGAGTCTCCCTCTGTTGCCCAGGCTGGAGTGCAGTGGTGTGATCTCGGCTCACTGCAAGCTCCGCCTCCTGGGATCACACCATTCTCCTGCCTCAGCCTCCCAAGTAGATGGGACTACAGGCACCTGCCACCATGCCTGGCTAATTTTTTTGTGATTTTTAGTAGAGACGGGGTTTCACCATGTTAGCCAGGATGGTCTCGATCCCTTGACCTCGTGATCCACCTGCTTCGGCCTCCCAAAGTGCTGGGATTACAGGTGTGAGCCACCGTGCCGGGCCTAGACTTGCTCTCTTTTCTCTGCTTCAGCCCATCCAATGTGCACTGCATTCTCCATGTGGATGGGATGTAGACACCCAGAGGAAGAGTGAGATGGGCATCTGCAAGACACAGGGAATCACACTAGGAGATACCAGTTCATACTTGAGGAAACACTAGGTTATAGGAATAAAACTTCTCTAGCAATTCTGAAGTGAACAGGGTGGAGAGGGAAGAGGGGTGTGTGTGCGTGTGTGTGTGTGTGTGTGTGTGTGTGTGTGTGTATTTGCATATGGGAAACTGCATATGAATGTGTACCTGCACCAAAATTAATTCCTAACACTGCCATAATCTAAGCAGTAATTTTACTACTACATTTTGCATCTTGTTGCTTCCACTTCCGGATTCTCTCTTTTGCTTGTTTCATGCTAGACTAATCAACTGGGAGGGGAGAAAGGATGAAAGATGTGGTGTCATGATTGGCTAGCTTGAAGTTGATATAATCAGTGAGATATGGTTTGCAAGAAGCTAGAAGTACCAATTAGAACACTCTGGTGGGAAGTGAAGGAGAAGCTCCTGGAAAAGAAGGTGCTGTTCCCAGTGTAAGACCTAGTAGTTTACATCCATTTTAGGCAGAAAGAAAATGCTTTCAACAGAGCTAGTGTATTTGAGGCAGAGGAGAATGATAAGACTCCTTTACTCATAACTTGCTACAAACTCTGGCACATAAAGGGTAAAGAGACATCACCTCTAGCTGGGAGGAACAGAGGCAGCAACATGGAGAAGGTAGCATTGAACTTCTCCTTGGTTGATAAGTAGGATATGAGCAGATTGTAATGTGGAGGCAGCCCCTTATCTTGGAGATTAGGATAATATTTTAGAAACAGCAGGATGCAGTGAAATAAGTCAGTTTCTAGGGTTTAAATCCTATATTTGCAACGCACCAGCTGTGTGCCCTTGAGTAAGTTAGTTCACTAGCCTGAGATTAATTTTCACTTCTTGTGAATTGGAGGGGAATAATGTCTCCCTCATGGTGATGTTGAAAAGGTGAAATGAAATCATGCATTTAGGGAACTGGCAGAAAAATGCTGGTTCCCTTTTGTTTTCAGGGTTCATCCAGTAAGTTAGTGGCAGATAGGTGACTTGAACCAGAATTTCTGACTTCAAGGCCAACAGCCTTCCATTCTGAACTATCGCTCTCTTTTTTTATTATTATTATACTTCAAGTTTTAGGGTACATGTGCACAATGTGCAGGTTTGTTACATATGTATACATGTGCCATGTTGGTGTGCTGCACTCATTAACTCTTCATTTAACCAAACACCACATGTTCTCACTCATAGGTGGGAACTGAACAATGAGAACACATGGACACAGGACGGGGAACTGAACTGTCACTCTCTTAAAATCACCGGCCCCCTGCTGTCCTGATTTTCTCTTACCACACTCTGGCTCCCACTGGCCTCCGAGGAGCGTAGCTGCCTCGAAGGGCACATTAGGCCCTTCCCTTGTCCCTTTCTTTCCTCACTTTAGACACATTAGTGATGGAGCTGGAGATAATGGAAATGCTGACCTTTGAGGGCTATATAATTAATTATAGGCTGGTGCCGTTAACACCTTTACCAATCAATGCAGAACTGAGCAAGAACTCTTGGCCCACAGAGGTCCTGTCTCTCTTGATTAAAGGATCACTTTGAAAATATGATCAGGATTCTAACAACATGCACATATAAAAGAGACCTGTTCACTGACGCTAATTCAGCATTACACTAACAACCAGATGAAAGATGGGCAAGACGTCAAAGCAGACAGATGCCAAACTGTGAAATGAGTGTTTGTGTAAGGAGCATAACCTCATTGGACCTCATTGTCATTCTTATTGCAACAACAAAAAGGCAACGTGAAATAAAAACAAAAACACAGAAATAACAATTCTAGGTAAATTTTACTGAGACTGCACCAGTGTCACCTACCTTTCCATCTGTTGTTTCACTTAATCCTCCTGGTAACCTTATGAGGTGGATAATTCTGTTATCTATTATCCCCACTGCACATGTGAGGGAAGTGAAGTCCAAAGAGGTGTCTAATCTGTAACAATGGGTCAGTAGAAGATGGTTGTGGTGACAAGGCACATGTGGAAGGGTCTTAGTTTCTGTTTAGGGGTGATGTGATGGTGCTGGTTTCATGGTTAAGTCCAGAAAGGAAGCCAGGTTCCCTTTCTACTCCCAAGATTAAAAGGAAGACATTTGATAGCAGACATCTAGGGATGTCTTTTGCATTCCATCAAGAGATCCTCTCTGTGCTTTCTTCCTTTAGTTAGTGTCTGCCCGGAGGTTAGAAGATGGAAGGAGCTGTCATTGTTGAGGGTTGTTGGGGTAAATACACAATTCCCTTCTCTGCCATGCCTGTGTTCTGAACCAGCTGAGAGAGAAAAAAGAATCTAGTGAATGGAGAGCAAGCTACTATGGCTGTTAAAGCTAGATCAGGAAATGTGGGCTGGATGAGTTGCGACCATGGGCTTCCTGATACTGAATGTCAGAATGAGACAGTTATCCACCTACACAGAGTCAGGGGTGGGAATGGGCTCACCAACAGAACAGGGGGCTTTACAGATAAACTTAGCATATGGTTGAGAGCAGGCTAGTCCCAAAGAGATAGCAGAACTGGAAGAGGCTGAACCATGCACACCCAGTTTGTCTTCTCCAAGTTACTATCAGAGCATGTACTACCCCTGCACCCAGAGGAAGAGTGAGGTGAGCATCAGCAAGACACAGGGAATCACACTAGGAGATACCAATTCATACTTGAGGAAACACCAGGTTATAGGAATAAAACTTCTTCTCTAGCAATTCTGAAGTGAACAGGGTGGAGAGGGGAGGGGTGTGTGTGTGTGTATCTACATATAGGCAACTGCATGTGAATGGGTACCTACATCAAAATTAATTCCTAATACTTCCACAATCTAAGCAGTAATTTTACTAATTTTTTCTTGACAATTTATAGAAATTTGAACTTCATTATAGAAATTATCTCTAAATAACAGAAGCTCTTAAAACTATAAGTGTATGGATCTGTCATTTGGAAGAGCAAAGCCTTTTCAGTGACTAAACATACCCTCTTCTATTTTTTTTCTCTTCAAGATTTAGCCTCATTTGACATTCAGTTTAGCTAACGTCTAGATAAGCCAGCTAATGTTGACATCTCTAAGAGTCTGACTTAAAGACTTTGTGTTTTTGTCAGAGGTTTCTTAGAAAGACTGGTGGGCTCCATAAGAATCAACAGGGCTAGAAAACTCACAGTTAAACCACAAAGGGAATAGACGGAGTGGCAGTAATAGGAAAGGAAAAAAAGGAAAATATCCTTTTCTATTCTCTCTACCTTCCAACTCTGCACTCCTGGAAATAAAGGCTGTTTTGTCCCTATTTTTCTTTCTGAATTGAAAGACAATAACCAAATATACCTAATGGTACTTCCAGCATCTGAAGAAAAGTTCTTAGGAGGGTGGAGTACAGCTGAAAAACTCATTAATTTTAATTAAGTTAAAAAATCCATAGTAATGCAATATTAGCTTTGCAGTAAAGTCATCACTTCTAGAAATGGAAAAGGAATACTTTAAAGAAACATGATATCCCTCTTGACACAGCTTCTAAGAGGCATATATTGACCAGGCAAAGAGGAAAGTAAAGTTCTACCTTTTTCAACATGTTCAAGGGTAGGCAGATAGTAAAACTTGAACCTATTTATCTTGAAGTTTGCTCATATTTCTCCCTATCAGTACACAGGGAGGTGGACAAGTACCAGCTTAGAAGTTTATATAAAAGTGGGTTTGAATCCTGGCTTCACTCACAACTCTGTTACTCAGAAAACAGTGCCTAGACTCTCTGAACCTCAGTTTCCTCATCATTAAAATAAATGTAATAATGATCGTTGGTTTTAATTAGACAAATTTCTAAAACACAAAAACAGACACTCAAAGGCTAAGTGGTTAGTGAGAAAAAATCTGTATTTGGTCAAATATTTATGGTGGCTTGAATTGGATTTTGTTATTAAAAATATCGTTAAAAAATAAAAATAAAAATATTGTTGAGAAGAACATTACAATGTTAATGTATTCATTCTTCATTTGATAGATATTGATTGTGCACTTACTGTTTATCTGGCAGACTGTGTGAGAGGGACACCATTTGTCTTCTAAGAGGAATTCAAGGTTTCCCCTGCCTCATTTTTAAAGACACAGTCTTGAGCTGTGACCTTGGGTTGTGTGTGTGCATGTGTGTTGGCATGTGTGCATGTGTTTGCATGGGTTGTATGTGTGTTCATGCATAATTTTGGTAGGGAAAAAATCATCTTCTATTGCACCTGGATGCTTTTTCTTTTCAGGATTTCTTCTTGCAAATTTAGGAGTTTTATGGGGCTTGTTGCCTTGTTCTGTCTTGGACTTCTCTGTCTCATCTGGATTTTTCTGTCTTCTTTCTAATGTGTCTGGCCGATAAGTCTGTGGATGCCTCTGCTTGGGAGAAGCCCTCACTTCCAAGGGACCCAGGCAGGAACCAGAGCATGATTCATAGAAAAGGAAGCTTTGTCTAGGTCATTTAGGCCTGTCCTTTAGTCTAGGATAAAGGAACTGATGGGCTAAACGTGATAACTGGAATGGAGACTCAAAAGACTACAGTGAGGCAATTTCCTGGGGATTCCTACCTTTGAGGAACAGAATTCCCAAGTACATCAAAACCGTCTGGCTTCAAAATTGATGAAGGATGGGAAGAGGGCTAATTACAACTTGATGCATCCAGAAAAAGGGATCTATTGCATGTTCTTAAGCCTGGAAATGACAGGATGGAAAGCAAAGAAAGAATTTTGAACTAAAAAAGAACTTAGAAAGAAATTAGTCCATTCATTTCTAACCTTTCTTGTTTCTTCTGTCATTTTCTAGAGGAGGAATATGAGGCCCAGGAAGGTGAGTTCATCTTGCAGCAGCTAGCAATTCACAAGTCTAAGAAACGATGTTCTTGTATTGTTCCTACATGCACTCTACAGACTGACTTTGGAATATTTCCCATGAAGGCATCCACAGAGACTCTCCTGTGTGTCCCTTAGGCCAGGCCTTCTACTTAAATTGCATTTCTTTTCAAGACAAGGTTGCGAGGGGAAGGATTGATTAGATATTGAGGAGGTGAAAGAAGATATTAGATTGATTAGATATTGAGGGGGTGAATAGATATTAGAATTAGATATTAAGGGGGTAAATAGAAGTTATCAAGGTTAACTTCTACGTTGAGTGGTTAACTTCCAAGTTGAGTGGTTGGGTGAATGGGAGGAGCCACCATCTGTGGCAGAGTACGGAGATGCAGGTTTGGAGAGAAAGGAAAGTTATGATGAGTTCAGTTTTTTGAGTTAAAATCGCAGTGAACTGCCAAGCTGGGGGTATAACAGTAAGCTGCACACCTGACTTCAAGAGAGAGGCACCATCTAGAAGGTTCTTCTTTTTATTTTTAACCTTTCAAAATCCTACCTATTTCCCAAGGTCTTTCCCAAATCTACCTGTTCTGTGAAGTGGTCCCTAATTTCCCATCTTACCCAGCTGTTTCCTGTGTGTGCCCATAACACATTGCTTTCGGCTTCATTAGGCTGTTCCTCCATTTAGTGCAGTCATTGTCTTCATGAATATCCCTTCTAGTCACCTTGAAGTGGAGTCAGCACCAAGGGGCTGTAGAGTATTGTGGATAATAGCACAGCCTCTTGTTCCAAACTGCTTGAGTTCAACCAGAGGCATACATATACATACATATATATATCATAAATATATATTTATATATGTCATATATAATTATAATGTCATATATATTATAAACGTATAATATATATTATAAACGTATAATATATATTATAAACATATAATATATATTATAAACGTATACATTATAAACATATAATATATATTATAAACATATAATATATAAATATATTTATATATTTATTTATATATTATATATTATATAATTATAATATATAATATATCTATTATAAATATATAATATATAAATATATGTCATAAATATAATGTCATATATGTCATAAATATATGTCATATATAAATTTATATATAATGTCATATAAATATGTAAATATTTTACAATTTATAATTTACAAAATATATAAAAATATATATAATGTCATATATAAATATATTTATAATGTCATATATAAATATAATATGTATATATTTTTACTTTGGGTAATTTAACTGCTCAGTGACTCAGTTTCCCCCTCTGTAAAATTGGAATGATAAAAGTGGTAGTTATCCAATCCAGTGGCTGTGTATTTAAATGAGTTAACATATATAAATGTCTTAGCATATGGAGGAGCGGTAGGGGGCCTTTCCTTTTCCTATTCCTTATAATAAATCTCATGGTTTCCTGACTCCATTCTGCAGGTCTCAAAGTAGCATCTCTTCAGTGAGCAAGTTTCTTAATCCAAAATCATTTTCTATTTTCCTTTGGCTCAGTAAGGACCCTATATCCTGTTTGATGTTTCGTGTTTGAAATTTTAAACAATTGCAGGAAAAAAATCTATTTGAAAAAGATACCAGTTAAAGACAAGGGAGTGAATGGGGTGAAATGTCCCCTTCACTGGCCTAAGAAAAACCTCTGGGGAGCTCTCTGGATGAAGACAGGTCAGCGAAGACTGCGCTGAGTCATGCTAACTTAAGATTCACTTTGGAAAACAGTGGCTAAAAAGTGTCTTTTTCTTTTCATTCATTCATTCAGTCATTCATTCATTCTTTTTTCTTTTAAAATCCTTCCCTGCCAATTCTGCCTGACTGAGATGGGGCTAGAACGGAAAGGGTTTTGAACCATAACTGGCGTGTCCATAGCTGCAAATTCGACAATAATACACTCGTTAAACTGAGGGAGAGGTGCGAGTTGGCAGCTTAGAATAGATTTCATTTTCACTCTTCATCTGTTGCCAGGAACACTGCTCATCTGTCTCCTGTGCTTTATCTCCTGGTGGGATTCAAAGCAAACGGCAGTCAGCTCAGTCTGCATTGCTTTTGCCAACCCGGAAGCCAACTTTCTCACCCCCTCCTTGGCTGCTGGGAGGTTGTAGCCCCGCCAGCATTTTGGTCCTAGGTGTGGTTTATCAGGAATTGCTGCCATGGTTAATAACATGATGCTGAAAGGTGGAAATTTTGCGTCATTTTGGGTATTGAAGAGGTTGAGAGGGAGGGCTGAGACGTTCCTGCTGTTTGGAGTCAGAGCTGGATTTGAATGTTGGCCCTGCTACCTTGAACGAACAACATTCTTGCCTTAATTCTTATTCTCTGTAATGGGGATATTCGAACTGCTGCACTGAATACTGTAAGAATGAGAATAGTAGAAGCATTTAAACATCTGGTTTGGGCCTGGCACTGGGGATGCCCTCAATAAGGTCTCTGTGAAAGGCCTTCCAGTTTCTTAACAGCAAACAACATTGCATAAAGAACGATAGGCTGCTGCTAGTTAAGATAGTACTTTGCACAAATCATAAAAAGGCTCAACCTCCAGGTGGATACCACCTGTGGAATACCTCCAGTTTGCAAAGGTGCACGGGCTTGATTTTGGTCCCACTGGTCCCTGAAGCCAAGTGCCCATGTGCAGTACACAACTTTAACAGTTGTGCACAGTGGCTCCGAAGACTGATGTCTGCATTGAGGCTTGATCATGATTTACTAAACTGACCTCAGGAAAAGGAGAATCGGCTCAGAATCATGTGGCATTGAAGAGTGTTAAGGATATGACCTACAAGCTAGTTTTTCAATTTATCTTCAACTTCTTTTCCTCAGGAAACTTGACTCCCAACAAATGGAAATGTTTGTTACCGTGAAGTTGTACCGTGATGATGCATTTGCCTGAAGTTCTTCAGCTGCGGTGCCTAATTGGCCATTGGTGGCTAGGAGAAGAGCCAGCCTGTCTGTGTTTTTCTCTAGGCCCTGGTGCATTTTTCCTGCAGCATTTTGGCCACTACTTAATCTCTTTGTGCCTCACTTTCTCATCTGTATAATGGAGAGAATATTAGTACGTACCTCATAAGGTTCTTTTAAGGATTTAAATGGTTCATACACCGAAGGCACTAAGAACAGTGGCAGGTACATAATGAGTGCTCAACTAACATTGGCTACTATTATTTTCTACCTGCATTCCTGCCTCCTATGATGTTGTTTCTTTCTGTCCTCCATGAAGCCTTCATAGATGACCCCATCCAGAAGTGCACCTGTCTCCTCTCTCTAACCCAGGCAGTACTTACCAGGGAGTAACATTTACATGATAATCATTTTTAGTTTGTGTCGTATTTTTCTGCCCCCACTTAATAATGAGCTTCTAGAGATATTCTTCTTTCTATTCTTTAATAGCTCTATGCCCTGCTGTAAACCAAACATTTGCCCATTCACGTCTTAGTTCAGAGATCTATTGGTGTTATACAACAGAAACTTGACTTGTACTAGCTGAGGTTAAAAAAATTTCTGAGCCTGGGGAAGAACATGGATGACTAGAATGATGGCCATACATGTCCATAGGATCTTCTCTCTCTTGCCTTGTCTCATTCTTGCTCTCTCATATCTGCTACTCTACGTTAGTGTCATTCTTCCAGCTCTGCTTTATCCATGAGACTGGAGCCATGGTCTCTAATAACTGCAGGCACATAACTTTCTGGATGGAAAAGGTTCTCTTATTCCAGGTTTAGTAATAAAATTCTCAGGGAAGAATTCTGATGGGTTTATCTTAAGCCAGTTTTTATCCATTAAACAAGCATGGTGGTTACAGACACAATGTAAGCAAAGAACAATTAACATTAGATCTATGTGGTATGGAGAATGTTCCAGGTTAGATGACTGGAGAGATGGTGATGCCACCAACTTAGGCAGAAACACAAGAGGACTGAGCTAGTATGGGAGGAAGGACATGGAGAGTTCAATTTTGGATATTCTGAGTTAGAACTGTAACTAGGACATTCAGGTGGATGAATCTCAGGGCAGTGTTGAATATATCAATTTAAACCTCATGTGAGAGCTGAGAATTCGAGATACAAATTTATGAGTCATGAGCAGTTAGGAAATAGTTTAAAAACTTCCAAAGAGGACTTTCACTTCTAAGTAGTATGTGGGAGATCATAGCAGGCTAACTCCCATTGTATCAACTAGAAAAAAATTTTGATGAATTGAAAAATCACATTTTAAAGACCTATGAAACCTGTGAAAGCAAAAAGGGAGAAGATGAATTAAAACTCCAGAGATCAAAGAGTATTTTCTAGGTGAGCTGAGAGTTGCCAGACATTTGTTCCCCAAGAGTCTGCTATTCTGGAGGCAGGCAGAGAGTCAGGCATGGTACACACACAGATGGACTCTCCTGTGGGAAGGAGAAGCCAATAGGGCATGTGGTGGTCATGCAGGACTAGCACAATGGATGGGGAGCTAGAGATTCCTCAAAAAAAAAAAAAAGGGCGGGGGGGCTAATTTTCCCCAAGGGTAGTAGTTTTCCACAAGCTGTTAGAAATACTAGACTAACAGAAATACAGGAGTCTATTCTGAAAATTTCTAACAACAAACCTATACTTGTGGGATAAAACTAAAATAGTAGAATAGAGAGAAAGCTTAACTTTTACTGCTTACAGTCCTGACTGGATGCAAATAAAGGAAATAAGTATCCAACTGAAGTAGTTACAAATAGGATAAGTGCAAAACCCAAAGAAGGTAGAAGGAAGAAAGTAATAGTGCAGAAAGAGATGAAATAGAATGCAAATGTATAATAAAGAAGATAGCGTTGTTCTCTGTAAACAATAATGTAATTGCCAACCTCTGGCAAGATTGCCCTACCTCTTTCCCCACAAGAAAGGGAGGCAAAAATAAATAATATTGTAAGAAAAAAACATAACTAAAAATAAAAGAATAATTAAAAGAATATTATAACTTTCTACTAATAAACTTTAAAACCTAAGTGGTCACACATTCCCAGAAAACTATATATTACCAAACCAACTGAAGGAGAGATAGAAAAACTGAATAGTAGTTGACCCCTGAACAACGTGGGATTGAGCTGCATGTATCCACTTATATGTAATATTTTTCCCATCTCTGTCACTCCTGAGACAGGAAGACTAATTCTTTCTCTTCCTTCTTCTCCTCAGCCTACTCAATGTGAAGGCAATGAGGATGAAGACCTTTATGATGATCCACTTCCAATTAATGCTTAAGAAATATATTTTATTTATGATTTTTAATAATATTTTCTCTAGCTTTATTATAAGAATGCAGTATAAAATACATATAACATACAAAATATGTGTTGACTGTTTATTTTATTGGCAAGGCTTCCAGTGAACAGTAGATTACTGTTAAGTTATTGGGGATTTTAAAGTTCTATATGAATAATCAACTCTGTGAGGGTCAGTACCCTTAACCCTCGTGTTGTTTAAGGGTCAACTAGTTTTATGGCCATTTAAAAAAATTCTTAAAATCTATCCACAGGTGCTCAAGTGGTCTTGCCTGTGAATTTTACAAAACATAAAGAGACTGAGTATTCAAACTTTTAAAGAATAAGAAATGGCTGACTTTTAGTGCATGCTAAGATGGCACTAGTTTCCTCTAGCCCATCTTCTCCAATAATTAAAACTAAAAACTCTGAACCCCACCCCCCACCTTAATCAACTAGCTGAGTAATCAGAGGATAATTAAGGCCACTTGGGGAAGGAAGAGAAAATTTGAAGAATGACCAGTACCTGCAATGATAAGAAAATATTTGTAAATCATATATCTGATAAAGGATTTGTATCAAGAATATGTAGAGAAAGAACTTTTAAAACTCAAGTAGAAAAAAACCAACCCGATTTGAAAAAAAAAAAAAAAAACGAACAAAAGATTGAAACAGCCTGGGCACAGTGGCTCATATCTGTAATCCCAGCACTTTGGGAGGCCGAGGTGGGCGGATCATGAGGTCAGGAGATTGAGACCATCCTGGCTAACATGGTGAAACCCCATCTCTACTAAAAATACAAAAATTTACCGGGCGTGGTGGTGGGCGCCTGTAGTCCCAGCTACTCAGGAGGCTGAGGCAGGAGAATGGTGTGAGCCCGGGAGGTGGAGCTTGCAGTGAGCCAAGATCGTGCCACTGCCCTCCAGTCTGGGTGACAGAGTGAGACTCTGTCTCAAGAAAAAAAAAAAAGATTGAAACAGATGCATCACCAAAGAAGATACACAGATGGCATATGGAAATATACTCAGCATCATTAGTCATGAGCTGAGATTCTATTAAACAACTGTTCATATGGCTGAAATGGAAAAATAATGCCAAATGAGCATCAAAAGAATAAATCTTACTATGTGTAAATTTAAAATAAAATTTATTTTAAAAGTAAATTCCCAACTCATTTTTAAGCCTTCCATAACCTGGACACCCAAACTATACCATTATGTTATTGTAACAAAAGATTTCAGAGCAGCCTTACTCCTGCACACACACACAACACACACACACAACACACACACCACACACACACACACACACAGACATACAGACGCACACTCCAAATCTGGCAAAAGATGAAATGATAATATAACATGACTAAGTTGAGTTTCTTCCAGGGATGCCTGGTTGGTTCAAAATTAGAAATATTATAGCCACTACATTTCAAGCCAAAGGAAAGTTATTAATAAATGATCATCTCAATAGATGCAAAGATGAATTTTTTGAAATTTCACACATTCATGATAAAATTAAAAGTTTTACCAGACTTGAAATTGAAAATATATTCCATCTATACACAAAAGCCCCGCAGCAAACATCATACTCAATCATAAAATATTTAATGAATTCCCTTTACAATCAGAAAAAGACCAGAATGAGAGCTATCACCAGTTACTTTTAACATTTTATTGGAAACTTGTGGTCAGCAAAAATAAGATAAATAAAAGATAAATGCATTGAAAAGCATCAAAGTGTCATTTAAATAGGAGATTTTTCTACATAAAAATTGTCGAAAACTATACATAAAATTATTATAAGGCATAAGACAGTTTAGCAAATTTAGCAGATAAAAGATCAATATATGAGCTAATTTCATGCCTAAACATTAGCAACAATCTAGTAAAAAAATGCATAACAAATAACATGCACACAAAATTAAAATAATTACACCTAAGAGAAATTGTCCAAGAATTTTATACTGAAAAGTATAAAACATTCTATGAAGTCATTAAAGAGTATTCATATACTAGGAAAGAGATACTCTGCCAAAGGGCAGGAAAACTCAATGCCATAAATGTGTCAATTTTTTCCAAATTTATCTCTTAACGCACCAAAATCCAATAATATCTCAAGTTTTTTTGTAGAATTTGATAAACTGATTCTAATAATTGTGAGGGAGAATCAAGGGCCAACTAATGGTAAAGGTACTCCCAAAGACAGAGTATCGGGCAGAGGAACTCATCCTGCCAAATATCAAGGCTCATTATAAAACTGTAGTAATTAGTAATCTGTGGTATTGGTGCAAAAGAGACAAATACTTTAAGAGAACGTAATAAAGTGCTAATGAACAAACCTTCACCTACCTGGAATCATGATATAATGGAGCTGATGTTTCAGATAGAAGGAAACAATGGCCTATTGTCCAATAGATTTTAGGAACTGGTGATCCGTATGGAAAAATCTAAAGTGTATGGTGAATGCCTGTGAAACAATACAAAAAGGCAAACCACAATATAGAAAGGGGGCAAAAGACAAAATCAGGCTCTTAGCAGAATGTAGAATATGACTGACCAATAAACACATGACAAAAAGTTCTTAACATCATTAATAACCAGCAAAAGGCAAAATAAATATTTTAAATGGGAAAAATTTACAATAACAAAGATGTGCAAAGATGCTAGTGAGGATGTGGAGAAATAGGAACACTTTTATGCTGTTGGTGGGAGTGTAAATTAGTTCAGCCATTGTGGAAGACAGTGTTGATATTCCTCAAGGATCTAGAACCAGAAATACCATTTGACCCGGCAATCCCATTACTACCCAAAGATTATAAATAATTCTACTATAAAGACAGATGTACGTGTATGTTTATTACAGCACTATTTACAATAGCAAAGACTTGGAACCAACCCAAATGCCCATCAATGATAGACTGGATAAAGAAAATGTGGCACATAAACACCATGAAATACTATGCAGCCATAACAGAATGAATTCATGTCCTTGCAGGTACATGGATGAGGCTGGAAACCATCATCCTCAGCAAACTAACACAGGAACAGAAAACCAAACACCGCATGGTCTCACAAGTGGGAGTTCAACAGTAAGAATAAATGGACACAGAGAGGGGAACATCGCACACTGGGGCCTGTCAGTGGGTGGGGGGAAAGGGGAGGGAGAGCATTAGGACAAATACATAATGCATGTGGGGCTTAAAACCTAGATGACAGGTTGATAGGTGTAGCAAACCACCATGTCCCATGTATACCTACTAACAAACCTGCACATTCAGCACATGTATCCCAGAACTTAAAAAACAATGGGAATTCTTATTAAAGTTACAGAGGGAGGGAAAATTGGAACTGCTTTGATGAACAACTGGTCACTACTTAGTAGAGTTGAACATGTGCGTGCCCCACTACTCGACACTCTACAGCTAGGAGGATGCTCTATATAAGTGCATATTTATGAGTACTAAGAGGCATGTAGAGACTGCTCATTTCAGCATCGTTTTTTAAAATTGTAAAAATAATAGCTCAAATACCTGCCTACTATAAAATGGATAAATAAATTGTGCTTCACTCATACAACATAAATAAGCAGTAGAAATAACTACAGCTACAAGCACCAACATGGAAAAATCTAAAGACCATAGTGTTGAGGGGAAAAAAAAGTTGCTGAAGAATATGGTCAAGTTGATGTCATTTATTCAACTTTCAAAAACAGGCAAAGCTAAATAATACGTAGTTTAAGAACCCATGCATTTCTTGTAAAATTATCAAGAAAAGAAACCGAATTGATTTTTAAAAATTCAGGACGTTTGGTCCCTCTAGGAGGAAAACATTAGCAATATTCAACTTTTCAGTCTGGGGAGTGAATACATGAAGTTTGTTTTATTTTCATTATAGTTGTTTAATTTTCTTAACTGTCTTTTATTCATCAGTTCTTTATTCAACAAGTACTTATTTTCATTTATTTTCTTTAAACTTTACATATATATTAAGTCACTTCTTTGTACCTATGACATATTTCTTAATAAAAAGAGTTTTAAGAAGAGTTAATGAAGGGATCGATAATGATGGCTAAGGGGTATGAGATTCTTTCTGGGGTGAGGAAATGTCATAAAACTGTGTGCCTATTAAAAGCCATTGAATTGTCTAGTTTAAATACATAATGTATATGAATTGTATTACAATATACAAGGATTAAGGTAGTTGAGGAAATAAAAAAATGTAGGTAGTATTTTTGAGAATTTGGGTGAGAAGGAGAGAATAGTGAAATCACTCGAGGGTGGTGTGGAATCAAAGGTTTTTTATAAAAGAAATTTGGCTACAGGCTTAATGAGCATGCCAGTAGAGAAGAATTCAGGACAAGGAAGTCTTATATAACAGGATATGAACACAACTCCTTTTATTCAAAATGGACCTACCTCCTATAGCACTTTCTTGAGTTTAAAAGGAAAAGTTATCTCCAAATTGGTGCCCAGCCTCCTGCCAGTCATGGGCTCTATTTATTCTTTGGGACAAACTTTCAAAAGCGTGGTGTCCTAGTAGTGCTGTCATTCTTTCCACCTGGGTGGAAAGAGAAGTAAATGCTAACCAAATTAGAGCCATTGAACAATTCAGTGGGATAAGTATCTCTTGGCTGTCATGGTGAGATGGGCTTTAGGGCAGGGTAAATGGAGAGGTAACTGCTAGACTGTATTGACCTTCCTTCTAGTTGACCTTCCTTCTGGTTGATTTGCGCCTATGTGATCTGCCTAGTGACCTAGGAGCCCTCTGACCTCTGAAGTCCCCCCAGAATTCATTCTAATTCTTTGCAGACAATAACGTAGTGGCGGTACAAAGCAAGTAGTGAGGCAATGAGTAAAGCATGCCTTTTGTCAAAGCATCCCTGCTCTGCTCTGACACCCACTCCCCATCCCTCTAGAGAGCAAAGATTGAATCAATAATAAATTGACTCATATCTCACAGAAGTGAGCAGATAGCAGAAAAAACACACTGACATGAGCATTAAGGAAACCCATACTGTAAATTCGGCTCTGACATGACCAGCTTCCTGTTAGTCTTCTGAGTCTTTTTTTTTTTTTTTTTTTTTTTGTACCACCTCGCTGCCAGAGCAGTCTTTTTTTTTTTTTTTTTTTTTGAGACAGAGTCTCTCTCTGTCGCCCAGGCTGGAGTGCAGTGGCGCAATCTTGGCTCACTGCAAGCTCTGCCTCCTAGGTTCACGCCGTTCTCCTGCCTCAGCCTCCCGAGTAGCTGGGACTACAGGCGCCTGCCACTACGCCCGGCTAATTTTTTTGTATTTTTAGTAGAGATGGGGTTTCACCGTGTTATCCAGGATGGTCTTGATCTCCTGACCTCGTGATCTGCCCGCCTCAGCCTCCCAAAGTGCTGGGATTACAGGCGTGAGCCACTGCGCCCAGCCCTGAGTCTCTTTTTTCTCATTGGTAAACTGGGGTGTAGTCCATCAGCTCTTCCTTCTACCTCTTTCCCACTGTGTAACAGCCATCTGCGCACAAGGATAGAGTAGGTCCTGATTGGTCCAGGCCAATCATGTTAATTCCATTTTGCTTTTCACGGTGATTGGTTAAGAATATCATAGCTGTAAGCCAATTGGCACATAGCAGTTCCTTGGTTACCTTGCTTTGGAGGTGACCCAATCATCACAAAGTTCATGATGTTTGATTATTGTGAGATGGGACTCACTTTCCATTGCTGCACATCATGATTCTGTGGCCATGATGAGGGCCAGCCGTGGAATGCAGCTAACACTGAGGAGTAGAGCTGAGACATATAAACAAACAGCACTCTTGATACCGGCTTACTGGATTAGCCCACACTGAAGCCTGCCTTATTTCAGTCTTTCTTATCACAGGAGCTAACAATCTCCTCTAGTGTTTAATCTAGTTTATGTCGAATCTTCCATTACTTGCAATTTAAAAAAACCCTTACTACTTCATGGAGTTAATATTTGGCGTATCTTTTTCAGGGGGTACTGCAAGGCTCCGAGGTAATACCAGTAACACACATGAGAGAGCAGAATAAGTGTAGCTCCTATTTCTTTTCTACAAACACTGGATGTAAGTGAGAGGTAATAACAGAATCAGAAAAGGGCTGACAGCAACAGAAAGACTAGGGTTTACATCACTCATTTAGTCATGGTGCTGTCACTTATTAAACTGACTTTATTAAATCCACCTTGAACAAAGCAACCTATATCTCTCAGTCAGTGTCCCTCATCTGGAAAAAGCTTACTGAGATCATGTCTAGAGTCATTTAAATCTATGTATATATAAGTTGAAATCAAGATATATGACTTATTAATATACTAATTATAATAACAATAACAGGCCGGGCACGGTGGTTCACGTCTGTAATGCCAGCACTTTGGGAAGCTGAGGCAGGCAGATCACCTGAGGTCAGGAGTTGAAGAGCAGCCTGGCCAACGTGGTGAAACCCTGCCTCTACTAGAAATACAAAAATGAGAGGGGCGTGGTGGCGGGTGCCTGTAGCCCCAGCTACTTGGGAGGCTCAGGCAGGAGAATCACTTGAACCTGGGAGGCAGAGGTTGCAGTGAGCTGGGATTGTGCCACTGCACTCCAGCCTGGGTGACCGAGGGAGACTCCATCTTAAAAAATAAATAAATGAAAATAGCTATAACATTTATTAAGCACATGAATTGTTCCACGCATGGAGCTAATGTTTAACACATTATTTCATTTGATGGTTACAGTAGTTATTATTGCTCCCATTTCACATATAAGGAAACTAGGGCTAGTGAAATAAAATGTCTGAGGTGATAGCTGTGTGGAAGAGCAGGGGTTCTAACTTGGCTCTTTCTGGATCCACAGCATGTGCTTTTAACTGCTGAGTAAGTAAGGCTATAGTTTTATTCATTGAACAGGATTTATGGGGACTTGTTCTATTCCAAACCTTGATTTAGACCAGGAAGATAGAGATGAGCATTTGATTTAAATGATTTCAAAATTTAGAGAGGGAGAGAGCCTAGAAAAGAATATATTAATATGTATTCATGTCTTGTATCCTCAACACAGCAGGCACTTAATATATATTTAATGAAAAAATGAATAAGTGAAAGACTGTCAATATGAATATATGACAAAAGTTTCTGAAAATGTAATTAAATTTCTAAGACAAAACTCACTCTTTAAAGAGTAAAAGAGTATTTGAGAGCTAGAGGCTCTAACAAGAGTCTTTCTGTAACTTTCATGGCTTGTTTGGATTTCTGCCTAATATCACTGCACCTCAGTTGCCAAAGATGCTCCCTGGAGTAAGCAGGGCTCCAGATAGGTAAATCGATGAGTGTCAAGATGCTCTGAAGTATCCATCTTCCTCCAAGTCAAAGATGGGATGGAGAGAAGGAGGGAAGTAGTCAGCGTAATTTCTTCTGCCACAGCATGTTTCATTGACATGAATCACCTCATGTATGATGGGTGTAACGTCTGTGTAATGTGGGAGTCATATTAGTTCATTCACAATTTTTTCCAGCACATTGTTGCTTTGATGTCATTGGGAGCATGTTTTCCCATCATTAAAGAAGATCCTAAAACAGAAGACAAAATGCACACGTAATGGCTAGCTTGAAGGCTTTAAGAACAATGGTGCTTTCCCAATGTTCAGCTTCTAGGGGATCTGCAAGGGCATTTTCCTTATATTAAATCAATGGATTTAGGAAGAAGGCTACATCCTGGGTTGTATTTTAATTTCGATGAAATTGATAATCAAAGGATTCATAGGAACCAAGGTGTAAAGCCACTGAGGTCTAAATACATTTGTATTTAGACTGTGGTCTAAATACATTTGCTTGCAGAAAGTTAACTCTGTTAGTGTTTGTATTAGGACTGTTAACTGTTTTTGAGTGCTCTAGTTACAGTTTCGAATGGTCTTCCCCAATCTCACTCTTCCCATGAATCTTTTTATTTTTATGCAGTTTTATAGTGCAAGACATTAGAGCAGAGAATTTTTTAACTTTTAAGTTCAGGGTACAAGTACAGATTTGTTACATAGGTAAACTTGTGTCATGGGGGTTTGTTGTACAGATTATTTCATCACTCAGGTATTAATCCTAGTACCCATTAGTAATTTTTGCTGATCCTCTCCCTTCTCCCACACTCCACCCTCTGATAAGCCCCAGCGTGTGTTGTCTCCCTTAATGTGTTCTCATCATTTAACTCCCACTTATGAGTACATGCAGTATTTGGTTTTCTGTTCCTGCGTTAGTTTGCTAAGGATGATGGCCCCCAGATCCATTCATGTTCCTGCAAAGGACATTATATCATTCTTTTTTATGGCTGCATAATATTCCACGATGTAGATGTATATGTATATGTACCACATTTTCTTTATCCAATCTACCACTGATGGGCATTTAGGTTGATTCCACGACTTTGCTATTGTGAACAGTGCTGCAATAAACATAATGTGCATATATCTTTGTAATAGAACGATTTATATTCTTTTGGGCATACACCTAGTAATGGGATTGCTTGGTCTAATGTTATTTTTGTTCTTAGGTCTTTGAGGAATTGCCATACTATCTTCCACTATGGGAAAACTAATTTACACTCCCACCAACACTGTAAGCATTCCTCCTTCTCTGCAACCTCATCAGCATCTGTTATTTTTTGACTTCTTTGGATTTTGACTGGTATGAGTTGGTATTTCATTATGGTTTTGATTTGCATTTCTCTAATGATCAGTGACGTTGAGCTTTTTTTCATATGATTGTTGGCTGCACGTATGTATTCCTTTGAAAAATGTCTGTTAATGTCCTTTGCCCACTATTTAATGGCATTGTTCGTTGTTTGTTTCTTATAGATGCTGGATATTAGATCTTTGTCAGATGCATAGTTTCCAAAAATTTTCTTGCATTCTATAGGTTGTCTATTTACCCTATTGGTAGTTTCCTTTGCTTTGCAGAGGCTCTTTAGTTTAATTAAAATCCCATTTGTCAATTTTTGCTTTTGTTGCCATTGCTTTTGATGACTTTGTTGTGAAATATTTGCCCATTCTTATGTCCAGAATGGTATTGTCTAGGTTGTCTTCTAGGGTTTTTATAGTTTTGGGTTCTACATTTAAGTCTTTAATCTATCTTGAATTGATTTTTATATATGGTTGTAAGGAAGGAGTCCAGTTTCAAACTTCTGCAAATAGCCAGTTATCCCAGTACCATTTATTGAATAGAGAATAATTCCCCTATTGCTTGTTTTTGTCAGATTTGTTGAATATCAGATAGGTGTAGGTGTACAGCCTTAATTGTTCCATTGGTCTATGGGTCTGTTTTTGTACCGGTAGCGTGGTGTTTTGGTTATGGTAGTCCTGTAATAGAGTTTGGAGTTGGGTAGTGTGATGCCTCCAGCTCTTTTTTTTTTTTTTGTTTAGGATTACCTTGGTTATTTGGGCTCTGTTTGGTTTCATACGAATTTTAAAATAGTTATTTTTAAAATAACTATTCTGTGAAGAATATCAGTGGTATTCTGTGAAGAATATCAACGGCAGTTTAATAGGAATGGTATTGAATCTATAAATTGTTTTGGGCAGTATGGGCATTTTTACAATATTGATTCTTCTTATTCATGAGCATGAAATGTTTTCCATTTGTTTGTGTCACCTCTGATTTCTTTGAGCAGCGTTTTGTAGTTCTCCTTGTAGAGATCCTTCACCTCCCTGGTTAGGTGTATTCCTAGGTATTTTATTGTATTTTATTTTTTTGTGGCAATTTTGAATGGGATTGCATGTCTTATTTGGCTCTTGGTGTGACTGTTGTTGGTGTATAGAAATGTTAGTGATTGTTGCACACTGATTTTATATCCTGAGACTTTGCTGAATTTGTTTATCAGCTTGAGTTTTGAGGCTGAGATATAAGATCATGTCATCTGCAAACAGGTAGAGTTTGACTTTCTTTCTTCCTATTTGGATGCACTTATTTCTTCTTGTCTGATTGCCCTGGCCAAAACTTCCAATACTATGTTGAATAAGAGTGGCGAGAGAGGGCGTCCTTGTCTTGTGCCAGTTTTCAAGGGGAATGCTTTCAGTTTTTTTCCCATTTAGTATGATATTGGCTGTGGGTTCGTCACAGATGACTTTTATTATTCTGAGGTATGATCCTTCAATATCTAGTTTCTTGAAAGCCTCTAACATGAAGCGGTGCTGAATTTTATCAAAAGCTTTTCCTGTGTCTATTGATATAATCATGTGGTTTTTGTCTTTAGTTATGTTTATGTGATGAATCACATTTATTGATTTGCATATGTTGAACCAACCTTGCATCCCAGGAATACAGCCTACTTGATCGTGGTGGATAAACTTTTTGATGTGCTGCTGGATTTGGTTTGCTACTATCTTATTAAGGATTTTTGCCTCAGTGTTCATCAAAGATATTGGCCCAGAGTTGTTTTTTTGTTGTTGTTGTGTCTCTACCAGCTTTTGGTATCAGGATGATGCTAGCCTCAAAGAATGAGTTAGGGAGAAGTCTCTCCTCCTCAATTTTTTGGAGTAGTTTCAAGAGGAATGGTACCAGCTGGTCTTTGTACATCTGGTAGAATTCAGCTGTGAATCCTTCTGGTCCTGGTATGTTGTTGGTTAGTTGGCTATTTCTTACTGACTCAATTTCAGTGCTCATTATTGATCTGTTAAGAGATTCAGTTTCTTCCTGATTCACTCTCGGGAGGGTGTATGTTTCCATGAGTGTATCTATTTCTTCTAGATTTTCTAGTTTATGAGCATAGAGGTATTCATAATATTATCTGATGGTCATTTATATTTCTGTGGGGTCAGTGGTAATATCCCCCTTGTCATTTCTGATCATGTTTATTTGAATCTTCTCTTTTTCCTTATTTGTTAGTCTAACTAGTGGCCTGTTTTATTAATTGTTTCAAAAAGCTAGCTCCAGGATCTTTTGAATGGTTTTTCATATCTCAGTCTCCTTCGGTTCAGCTCTGATTTTGGTTATTTCTTGTCTTCTGCCAGCTTTGGGATTTATTTGCTCTTGGTTCTCTTGTTTCAGTTCTGATGTCAGGTTGTTAACTTGAGATCTTTCTAAATTTTTGATGTTGGCATTTAGTGCTATAAATTTCCCTGTTAACACTGCCTTAGCTTTGTCTTAGAGACTCTGGTATGTTGTATCTTTGTTCTCATTATTTTCAAATAACTTCTTGATTTCTGCCTTAATTTCATTATTTACCCCAAAGTCATTCAGTAACAAATTAATTTCTGTGTAATTACATGGTTTTGAGTGAATTTCTTAGTCTTGATTTCTAATTTGATTGCATTTGGTCTGAGAGATTGTTATGATTTCAGTTCTCTTGCACTTGCTGAGGAGTGTTTTACTTCCAATTATGTGATCAATTTTAGAGTATGTGCCATGTGGCAATGAGCAGAAAGTATATTCTGTTGTTTTGGGGTGGAGATTTCTATAATCAGCCATGAGGTTCATTTGATCCAGTGCTGAATTCAGGTCCTGAATATCATTGTTAATTATCTGTCTCAATTATCTGTCTAATATTGTCAGTGAGGTTCTAAAGTCTCCCACTATTATTGTGTGGGACTCTAACCTTCCTTGAAGGTCCCTGAGAACTTGCTTTATGAATCTGGGTGCTTCTGTGATGGGTACATATATATTTAGAATAGTTAGATCTTCTTGTTGAATTGAAACTTTTACTGTTATGTAATGTCCTTCCTTGTCTTTTTTGATCTTTGTTGGTTTAAAGTCTGTTTTGTCTGAAACTAGGATTACAACCCTTGCTTTTTTGTTTTCCATTTACTGGGTATATTTTTTCCATTCCTTTATTTTGAGTCTATGTGTGTCATTGCATGTGAGATGGGTCTCTTGAAGACAGCATACCAATGGGCCTTGGTTCTTTATACCGTTTGCCATTCTGTGTCTTTTGGGGAATTTAGGCCATTTACATTAAAGGTTCGTATTGATATATGTGGATTTGGTCCTGTCCTCATGATGTTAGCTGGTTATTTTCCAGACTTGTTGATGTGGTTACTTTGTAGTGTCACTGGTCTGTGTACTTCACTGTGTTTTTGTAGTGACTGGTAATGGTCTTTGCTTCCCCTATTAATGCTTCCTTAAGGAGCTCTTGTAAGGCAGGTAGGTGGAACAAATTCCTCACGTGCTTGTATGAAAAGAGTCTTATTTCTGCTTTGCTTATGAAGTTTAATTTGGCTGGATATGAAATTCTGGATTAGAATTTATTTTCTTTAGGCATGTTGAATATTGCCCCCCAATCTCTTTTGGCTTGCAGGGCTTCTGCAGAGAGTCTGCTGTTAGTCTGATGGGCTTCCCTTTGTAGGTGACTTGACCTTTCTCTTTAGCTGCCTTTAACATTTTTTTCTTTCATTTTGACTTTGGAGAATCAGATGATTATGTGTCTTGGGGATGATCTCATGAAGTACCTTAATAGAGTTCTCTGCATTTATTGGATTTGAATGTTTTATAATGCAATTACAAGTATCAAAGCAGAATAGACCAAGCAGAGGAAAGAATCTCAGAGCTTGAAGACTGGCTTCCTGAAATAAGACAGACAAGAATAGAGGAAAAAAAATGAAAAGGAATGACAAGATCTCCAAGAAAGATGGGATTACATAAAGAGATCAAACCTAAAATTCGTTGATGTCCCTCAAAGAGATGGGGAGAATGGAACCAACTTGGAAAACATATTTCAGTATATCAATCAGGAGAATTTCTCCAACCTAGCTAGAGAAATGTATTTATGAGTGTTTAATTTGTATGTGTCCCAGATGCTAGACAGGGTCTTCCCACCTCTTGTTGTCCAAAAGAGATGTTTTGGTCTTCATCCTAATCACCAGAAGTTCAAGGTTTCATCCTGTATTTTTGATTATTCCCAGGGGCTTACATTTCTCATGGCTGCCTCCAGCATTAGTTTCTGGATTCCTCACTTTATGAGAGATCTCACCCCCTAGTACATGGTGTTTCAGTTTCTACATGGCCAACCTAGATGGGAAACTCAGCCTCCCATGCACATATTCACTCACACACAATAGGCTCATATTAAACTGTATTTGTGTTGGTTGACTTTAACAAAGACTTGTGTAAGAATGGAAAGCTCGAGCATGGCTGCTTTCTCAGGCACATCACTTCAAATTGCATATCTGCCAGCTCTGCTCGTAAAAGTAGTTTAGCCTCCAAATCACCAGGGATTCCTTTCACCTGCCACTCAGTTGACATAGCATGTTAGCTTCATGCAATACTGCTAGTTCTTCCTTCCCTCCCTCTTTTCTCTGTTCCTTCATTCTCTTAACCAAATTTCCCTTCCTGGGGAAAAAAAGCGTCCCTCCCTTTATGTTCTTCTGTTTTATCTCAAGCAGAATGACTTGTTTTTTCTTTGTTGCTGGAGCTCTTGCTAACACTCATGATTTCAGAGTCCCACTTTCTGCCCCAAGAAACTAAGGCATGTTCCTGGGAAAAAAAAAAAAAGACAGTTTCCTCCTTAAGAAAATTTATGCTACCAGATAGTAAGGTAATGCATTTTCATTCCCACTCTACTTCCAAAGACTTTTGCCTTCTAGCAAGCATATAAAAGATTCAGAATCAGTTCAGTGGTACTGACACAGACCAGAGGCCAAATGGTTCAAGGCTCTTTGTTGCTTTCCCTGAGCTGGGATGTGATCTCCATGCTCCTTCCCTTGCTATAAACCCTGAAGTCTTGTGTTGAGATGGCAACAGCATAACATGGCAGAACCTCCATTAATCTGGCATTAATCTGGTTCCTGAGAGATTCTGGGAAGCAGAGCCTTCCTGCAGATCAGCACACAGGGCAGGAGCAGAAGTCAGACTTCTTCAGAAATTCAAAGGGGTGATGCCTTTGTTTTTGCTTTCTCCCTCACTACTTATCTGGCCTAACCTGTCTGGAGCATATCACTTGGCAGCCACACATTGCTTCTTTTCTGTGTTTTCATACGTTGCTAAATGGCAAGCGCCTTTATCACAGATTATTTTAATGAGATGTTAAGATATTGCAAGAATAAACATTTTCTGGCATTTTTTCATGTTTGACAATTGCATTTCCTATTTCTACTATTCTTCACCTTTCCAGAAAAGCATCATTTGCTCATCCAAAAAGTATGCACTTAATCATTAGAAGCCTGAGATTGTGCTAGGCCCTGGGGATGTAAAAAAAAGATATGATGGATATTCTCAGAGGGGTCTGGTGTCACTTCAGCATTTGCTGAAGATTTTTAATTCATTGATTGATTCACTCATTATTCAAACTATATTCTGTCTTCAATGTACCATGATAAGCACTTATAATTCAGCAGCAAACAAGACAGACACGCTCCCTGAACCTCTTGGATGTTGAAGTCTAGGGGCAAATGCAGATAGTGAACATATAACTCTAAGTGCCAAGAGTTTAAAAAGGAGAATCCTAATATTAATAATTGATAATGATGGAATTTTTATTATATGTCAGGATTGTTCTGTGTGAGTTATAACATATTTAATGATCACAAGATTATCTCCCTATTTAATGTTAAAAAGGGACATCAAAGCACAGAGGGATGAAGTAACTTGCTCAAAGTCCATAGCTAGTAGGTGGCAGCTGTGGGTACAAATCCAAATATAGGGATTCCAGTGCTTATCCTCTTAACCACTTCACTATTTGCACAAAATCTGAAGGGTGATATTCTGACTGAGACCATTAATGTGGCTTATAGTCCCTAAGTGAAGAGTCCAGGGGGAGCGTATTTTGGGTATGAGAGAGTAGCATGTTTGAGAGCTTCTGATATCAGAGAACTTCTGAGGGAAGTCTGGAAGTCCTGGAGTGAGAGAACACATCTTCTGCTGGCTGCCTCACACTGCTCAGCTACCTCCACACCCCTAATGCCAGCTCTTTGGTGAGGACTTCATGGTGTGCTGGGTAGGAAGGCTTAACACTCCTTCCAGCCATCGTCTTGAGAGTAGAAGTAAAATCTACTTATGGAAGAGGGTTATGTGTCTGCACGCACCTGAGACAGTAAGGTGAGGCTCTCCCAGCCCCAGGTCATCTCTTCCAGAGACAGCCAGATTTTCTGGAGGCAACAAGGGAGTTTGTTAAAGATAGTGTAATTACTGAGGTGACAGATCAAGCATTCTCTTTGAAAGAGGCATCCCAGAGAGGTTCCTAAGCTTGTGACTTGAAGTATAGAGAACCTCTCATTTTTTTCCACTTGAGTGGATATTTGATAGTTTTGTGAGCCCGTGGAAAAGAGCTTGATGTTTTAGGAAGAGCAGAGGGAGAGGCAAAAGAAGTATCTGTTTTTTTTCTTTTTGAGTCGAAGGAAGATTTGTGTTAAGCCAAAGAAGAAATGAATAGAACAGAGCAAGAGCCTGCTGACATTCTCCCCATTTCCCCCTTTCTCCTACCCTCGCCCTAATTTCTCAGTCTTCTTCATCAGCCAAATAACACTTTGGAAACTGAAGGGTGCCTGAGTTTCTTGCTTCTCAGACCCTGGGATCCTGCAGATCATCTGGGCTGTGCAATTGTATGGCATTTGTGGACATGATACAATCATGTTCACATTGCAATATTTAGACTCCATTTATTTATCACCACATGCAAATATTCATGTATCTATTTTTGCATTCATTCTGTGGAAATGTTTTGAAGTCAGATCTTCAATCAAACATAAGCTGGGTACCACTTTTAAACTGTGTGTCTTTAGGCAAGCCACTCATCCTTTCTGAACCTCAATTTGGAAGATAGAAATAAATATGACCACTCAGGGTTTGGGGGAGAATTAAATGACATAATTTATGTATTGCAGTACTCAATACATGATAGGCATCATTAATGTATTTATAACTATGACTAAATGCTGGGTTTTATTTTAGTCATTAACTGAACAAATAACTATTAAGTAACTACTTTTGGCCAGCTCTGTGCTATGGTAGGTCCCTTAAAGATGAGAAAAGATGGTTACGACTCTTCAGAAGCCCCATCTAATAAGATATATAGGCCTGTGTGTGGCAAAAGCATCCAAGATTATCACAAGAATTGAGTCAAACCTGCTGAATGAGATATGGCTGGGGAGGGGGGAAGGAAGCAGAAAGCTAAGCAGGGAAGACAGCAATTGGGGTGAGCTTTCTGGAGAGGCACTTTCCCCTGAGGACAAGCACTGAATTTGTTCTGTGGAAAGGAAAAACACTCAGAGCATGGTCCAAGTGGTTGAAAAGGAGAACTGGCCTGGTAAAGGAGTTTAACCCTCTTGGAGGGCTTTCTTTCACTGTATGGTAAGAAAAACGACAGGCAAGGAGGAAAAGAACATCTACAGATCGAATATGAAAGCATACATTGAAGAATCATGCCAGGGGATTAATTTGGCTTCTTGCACAGAGACTTTGTGACCCAGAGACAAAGCCTTAGGTATGATGGAGGCAGAACAGTAGCATCTTGAACAGCACTGATTCTAGGCTGGGGGGGGCAAAGGTATAGGACTCCTTCAGGCCATGGCAGTGATGCTAAGATTGTTTGGGTGCAGGGGGTTTTGGCCTTAGTGTGTGGGATCCAGGATAACCTGGGCATAGAGGAGAGTAGTCTTTCTTAAGAAACGAGAAATTATTTCTCTGTTCCTTGAGCCATGTATGCATTCATCCATCCACACACTCATCTATTCAGCAGATAGAATAATGTTTAAAGGTCAGAGAGAGGCACAGGGATGGGGTCAGTTTTCCACTTGTACATTAACTGGTGGGGGCCCAGCTATGGAAAAATACATTTACTATTGTCTTTTGCTCTGAATATCTTTGGGATAATAATCCTATACAGAAGTAACCACACTCCACAGTGCAATAGATGCTGTAATTGAGATATACACAAAGAGGACTGAATGACTCATTTCACCCTTAGAAGAACAGAAATCTGGAATTAATTCAGAGACAAGATATTTAAGCTGAGGCTTGCAGGAAAAATTTAAACTTGCTTGATATTGCAGGCAATGGAAACATCAAGCATGAAGACATGAGGATATAAAAGAGTAAGGCACATTTGAAGAACTGTAAACATTTTGGTAATGATGGAGTTTACAGTGCTTTGGAGGAAGTAGAAAAAAGAATTGAGAACTAAGTTAAATGTTGGAGGCCTTATATTCTGGTCTAACAAACATAGATTTAATCATGAAAGTGATGGAACTGAGGGTGCAAAGAAAAAATAGAAGTCCCTGGTTCTGAAAGGTCTTTAGTTGAGTAGGAAAGAGAGACATAGATGTTGTTATGCAGGAGAATTATGTGACCAGGACGATTGCAGGGCCAGCCCCCTTAGGCAGCCTCTGCTCTTGAGTTGTGCCCTTGTTAGGCTGATTCTCAAAGCTTTTCTATAATTCTCAGCAAACTACAGAAACAATAATAAGTAGTAGAGATTTTACAGAAGGTGGTGTGGGTTGCACAGGGTGCAAGAACACTTTATCCCTTTATCCAACTTTCCCATTAGCTATTTATGAACCTTTCTCTGGCCTCTTCTTCCTTCTCTATCTAGCCTTTTCATATTCATTCCATTGTTGGGTGCATTTCAACTCTTGCCCTTGGTATGCATGTCTTCTGCAGCACAAAAAGAGTCAAGGAGTTTCTCAGTTGTTATAAACTCATGCCTTCAAAGTCCAGGCAGTTAAACTAGCAGAGTGGAGTGGGTGGGTTTAAAACAAAGGGGAATATTAGGGACTGGGACAAACTGCAGAGCACCTGCCTCATCTCAGAGAACAAGAGCTACTCCACTCCGCTGGAGTGTTACTGTTTGGAAATGCTGGCCCAGTACTGCCAAATGTTCCATTTTTTTTTTTTTTTTTTCAAGGAAAGAAATTTAGACTTTTAGCTAGCCCTCCGGGTTGATTTCCACTGTTCATATTGCCAATTAATGCATTCTTTAAAAAATATTGTGTGTGCCAAACACATCTGAGGCCTGCATCTGGCTATCAGCCCTCCTGTTTGTAAACTCCGAGTTAGCTCAACCTCTCTCTTCATGAAGCCTGCCCTCAGGCTTTTAATTTATTCTGCTGTGTATGCTCTATAAGTATTGCACTGACCAAACTGCAGAGAGCGGATTGTGACAGGGAACTTTTCAAGTAGGAAGATCCCCTATGAGGCTTGCCTATGGTCCAGATGAGAGAGGACTTGTGTCAGGCTCTGGGCTGAGATGAGCCAATAAACCTGAGCAATCAGGAGAAGAGAACACTGGGGTGGTATCTTAGTCCATTTTCTGTTGCTATAATACAGACCGTGTAATTTATAAAGAAAATAAATTTATTCTTAGCATCCTGGAGGCTGGGAAGTCCAAGGTCAAGGGTGACATCTGGTGAAAGCCTTCTTGCTGTGTCATAACATGGCAGAGGGTAAGAATGTGTATATCAGCTCAGGTCTCTCTTCCTCTTCTAATAAAGTGGCCCCCATTATGGGGGTCCCACCCTGATGACCTTATCTAATTCTGATTACCTCTTTAAGGCATCATTCTCCCAAATATCAACATATGAATTTGTGGATTAAATTTTCAACACATGAAATTTGTGGGATACATTCAAATCATAGCAGGTGGAGTCTCAGGCTGTAGTTCTTACCCTGAAGTGTTGCTAGAGGTGGTGTTAAATAAAAACTTATTCTGACACTTTCATCCTTGAAACCTGACCCAACACTGCAAGGATAAAATGTTAAGAAAGACTTTATTCAGGACTATTGCAAGAGATGTGAAGACAATTACAATAGGGGAAAGTGATCATGATCAACTCTGAATACAGCAAAGACAGGGATTTATAGCCAACAAGCAAAGTGAGCAGGTCAATGGATGGAAAGTTACTAAGAGAAGATATCAAGTGTATGAAGCATCTTGCTGAACTCACCTAACAAAATTCTTGAAGGCAGGCCAAGAACTTAGAAAATCAAAGGCAGGTGATGAACTTGATCAAATATCAAAGTTGATCATATATCTGGAGTAGGGGGATAAAGACCAAGGGAGATCAGATATTAGGGTCAAGGGATTATTACGGAACTGATTTAGTAGGATCAGTAGTAATAAAAAACTGGGCTATGCAGGCCTTGCCAGGACAGAATATGGGCCAATATTGAGGCCTAGTCAAGAAGTGGGCTAGGGGAGCCTGACTAAAGTTTGGTAAAGGAGAGAGTCCTTATCAGTGGAAAGTGACCCTTCTTCCTAGGTGTCTTATTTCAGGTTGCTGTAACAGAATATCATAAGCCAGGTAGCTTACATGTATTTTTCACAGTTCTGGAGGCTGGGAAGTCCAAGGTCAAGGTGCTTACAGATCCAGTGTCTGGTGAGGGCCAACTTCCTGGTTTACAGATGGCTGCCTTCTAATTATGGTGGCAAACAGAGCCAGCTAGCTCTCTTTCCTTTTCTTCTAAGGACACTAATCCCATCCATGAGAACTCTACTCTCACGACCTACCTACCTCGCAAAAGCACCACCTCTTATTATCACATTGGGGATTAGATTTCAACATAGGAATTTTGGGAGGACACAAACATTCAGTCCATAACACTAGGTTGTAGTATTTTCATCTGTGGAACAAGGGAGTTTCCCTAGGATGGCTTTTTTTCTAGTTTTATAACTAAAATCCTAGTCACTGAACGCTCACTGGTCTTTCTGAGGCTCAGTCCCAGGTACCTTCTTTGGCCCAGGTCAGCATTTAAGCAGCATATAATCCTCAATCCTCTGCAGTGGAGCCCCTTCGAAGCATGTGGGTTTGTAACACTCCCTGGCCAGCCTTTTGCTTGGAATCCACTCTGGCTGCAGAGTGAAATATCACCTACTTACAGCCTCTTTTTCTTAGCTTCTCCCAAAGAAGTGTTTCCTTCTCTTCTCTTCTCTCTTTCTATGTATGAAAAAGCAAATGAAAAAAAAAAAAAAAAAACAAAGTGTCCAGATTTCATAAACTTTCCCATATTTCTACTCCCAAAGTTCTTCATGACTTTCATGAAATGTAACTTCAGCTCTTTGCCTACCTTCCTGAGGAGGAGGTTATCAATTCTTTCACCTTTTAGCCTTGACTCTAGAGAAGGCCGCATTGACCCCTACCTTATTCTGCAAAGGTCCCCTTTCTAAAACTGAAGTCTAAAGAGAAAGTCGAGAAAAATTATGGTGCTTCATTTGAACTTAATCCTTTATGTCTATGAAAACTTTCAGACTGTGACATCCCATATCTCTGCACATTTTTTTCTTCCCTTCCTAGACTTTTCATATCCCTTCTGTGGTTAGGTGGTTTTTATCTTCCCCTTGGCTTGTATATCCCACTCAGTACAAAAAAAAAAAATCCAAATAGTTTTCCCAGTTGTTACCAGCTCATATGCCTTCAAACGTCAGGCAGTTAAAAAGAAGTGATTGCAAATAATCAAGAAAGAGATAGGAGACACCCAAATCAGATCTTAAGAAGCTCTCAACATCCAGGTTGTATGTGACTTCAGGTTAGTACCCACCTAGTTATAAGGTCTATAAAGAGAATAATAGTGTCTCTTCTGCCTGCCATTATATCCTCTCAATGCCTACCCCGTTATCTGACCAATTGTAGGCACTCAACAAATAGCAATTGGAAATCACTCAAGGAACAGATGGATTAGGAATATAGATTTTCATGAATTCTAGCTTCAAACATGGATCTGTCTCTCTGATTAGATTTTACGTTCTTGTGGTCAAGAGCTCTGTCTTTATAGTAATGATAATCACAGCTTGTACAATGTGGCATTGGTCATTGTAAATCACTGTCTCTTTTACTACTTACCACAACCTTAGGTATTATTGTAGTTCTTTACAGATGGGAAAACTAAAGCCCCAAAGGGTGAAACACTGTGTCTAGTTCTTAGAGTTTGTAATCTGTCGAGTCTGCGTTTGAACCTGGGTTTGTTAATCTACAGCACAGTGTTTTTCTCTTTATGCCATGTGCCGCCCACCTTATTTATCTTGAGTTGCATCTGTGGCTTTTCATTGTAGACGAAGGTACAGAGCTAAGTAACCTCTACTGAGTCCCAGCTCTGATTTCCTTATAACTATGTGTCTTCCCAGGAGTGGGGGTTTGGGTAAGGAGCAGTAGGCTGGGCTCATGTCATACTATCCTGAGACATTGACAGTGTTTTTCCACTGCTTCAAATTAAATTTCTGTCTGGATGTGCCACATTGAATCAAATCTGTCTCTTCAAGCATACCACCATAAAATTTATTTCCCCAGGTAGCCTTCTTTTATTTATTTTTTCTTTTGTTAACATATTCAAGAATAATCAGAGATGCAGCGTTCAGTCAGGTTTCAAGGATGATTGACTTTGACTTTTGGGGGAAATACCAAGAGGAACAGGCTGACTCCTAAGATTATTTCCTTACTGGAAATTGTGGCCTAAGCTTTATTCATTCATTCATCCAACAAATATTTGCTAAGCATCTTCTATAAGATATGCCTCCTGCTTATAATTTTATACACTCTAACACAGGTTTGAATATGGACTCCATCACTTACTGCTGGCCAACATCATCCATTTATTCATTGTGTAATGATTATGTATCTTCTATGTACAAAGCAGTACGCATACATTGAGAGCAAGTTATAGCATCCAAATTTAATGGTCACTGGGTGCAGGAGGAATGAAATGACTAAGTACTTTATAAAAGTTTCTATTGCTTCCATATGAATGTTTGAGATGGTGGGACAGTGTGTGGGGAAGTTCCTTCCAATCAAAAGCAAGATGTTCTCCTAACCCTTAAAGGTCAGACAAGGGATAGTCACTAAGATAAGCAAAGGACAGCTTTCAAGAAGGTGCTATTGGAAGACTCTGGGGTTTGACCTATGGCACATGTTCTCTAAGGACTACCATTGATTCTGTTGAGGTATGGCTCTTGAGGTGTTAAATTCTCATCTTGGGGCCTGAGTATTGTTGTACTATGTGGGTACAGTTTTCCCCATTTATGTCTACAAATACAAAATCTTTAAGAGATGAAAAAATCTTAATGTCTTAGCAGTTATATGTATTCTTCTCCACCTCATTAACACCACCAGGGAGCATGGTAGAGTAACCGTGGGTGGTAGGTCAAATGATTTTTAAGGAGAACAGTTCAAATTCAGGAAGGCCAATGACAGGGCACAAAAACCAAATAAGAGTTCTGAAAGGATGGAAGAAGGCCCTGATATCCTGGGCTTGCCCCACTCTCACCCATCCTGACATAAGTGACAAACAAACAGGTTTCTTCTGTTCTGGAGAGCTCTTCCCTCAGGGAGGTTAGAGAGAACAAGTTTGATGGGCTAAGGCAAATGCTCACAGAAACTGAACTCTCTCCTTGTCCAAAGTGCATGGTTTCAATCCGTGTAAAGCTCATAGTCTAGTGGGAGAGATAAATAAATAGCCAAGCTCCATCTGTCTCATGATAGGAAGAGAGCTGGGTGCTGTGGAAACACATTTCAAGGGGAAATTTAAACAATCGCAGAAAACTGGCTGAAAGCCAGTCTTTCTCTTCTTCTCTTGACCAGCAGTTAAAAGAAGAGGAAGAAGGGAAATGATAGTGGGGGGAAAAAAAAGGTGTACAGGACTAGAAAACAGCACACACAAAGGCCTGGAGGTATAAGTAAAGGTTAGAAGAGAGTGATATAATTATTTCTATAAGTCTAAACTGTAAAATAGGGCTAGAGTGAAGCAGATAGAAGGAGGAAGAAGGAGATTTGTGTGGGGGTTGGGGGAGGCTAGCTAGAGATAAAATCAGAGAGGCAAGCATGTGTCTGGATCATGCAGGGTCTTATAGCCGTGTTCCTTCCCACACTGACTCTGGGCTTGGCCATGTGACCTTATTTGTTTCGGTCAATGCAATGACGGCAGAGACTTGAAAATCACCTGCACATTAGGGCTTGGTCTCTTTCTCTTGCTGTTTTTCGGATGTAGCCAGCATATGAAGAAGTCCACACTAACTAGCTGGATGAGAGACTTGGAGAGACATGGGGTCATTTGTGCTCATCATCCCAGCAAATAATCGGGCATCCGGGGCCAGCCAGCCCTTGGCTAATCTAACAACTGAGCACAAGCGCATCAATGTGCCCAGCTGACACCACATTGCATAACAATGATTTTTTAGGCTGAGCCCTGTCCAAATCACCAGCCTGCAGAATCATGAGCAAATAAATGTTGTTTTTTTTTTAACCCATTAAGTTGTGGGGTCATTTATTATGTAGTAGTTGAAAATGACTCTCATCTCCACCAAGTTCCTAAGGGAGCAAAACACACAAGAACCAACCAAAAGATGTGTCCAAATTCTATTTCATTATTAGTGGACCCAGCATTCAGTAACCCCAATGTATAGATCTATGACAAAAGTTGTATTGAACTATTGGGCTTAGCCCTGCAGTTCCAGGTGAGACTCCTATTTTCCCTTAAATGAAAATCTTAGGAGCAGGATGTTTTGATTGCTTGTAGGGTAAACAGAAAGATAGGTGGAACTTGAAAAGAACTTGATTTAATACAGAGTGGAATAGGAGGCACAGAAGAGGGAATGGCTCCTGGGTGCCCTGACCACTAGGAGAAGTTTGCAAAGTCAATGTCTTGGAGGCTAACCAATCAGATTAGCAGCTCTCTCTTCATGGGGATGGAGAAAGAGTTAGGAAGAGGTGATCAGCAGCAATAGTGAGAAGGCAGAATTGTTTCATTTGACGAAGCTTTCAGCTAACATCGGTTGCATGCTTACTAATGATCTCTGTTCTTAAGGAGCTCAGTGTAGTGAGAAAGATGTGAACAAAATGCCTTCCAGTCAGGGTCCAGTTAGGAAGACAGAAAGAACACTAAGTATTTTAGCCAAGAGAGTTTGATCATAGGGATTTGTCAAAGAGAGTTGGGGAAACTGAGAAAGCCAAAGGAAGCACTGGAGTGCTGGAGAGATTGTAATTTAGGAGGCAGCCATCACTAATAGGGCTGGTGAGGAAAAGGGGGTAGTTTGGGTTATCAGATCCTAAAAACCTGGAAGAGGAGCCCTAAGAAACCAGGATGCAGATCTCAAGGAAAACATGCTTCCTTCCTGGTTGATGCTGGGGCCTCGGGAGCTCAGGGGACCCAGTAGAGATGCATGCAGATGCACCCCTCCCTCCAAGGGAAGGACATTGACCAGCTGGTCCTGGGAGGGCATAAAGAAACTATAAAGTACAAACAACACCTGTGCCAGGTGAAAGGCAATTGCTGGGGCAAAACTGATGGAAACCACAGGCCCACAGAAAGAAGCAAATCCCTTCTTCCTGCCGTGCAGCCCCCCTGAAATGCATATGACTGGCAGAATATAGTAAGAACTCCCGTAGTAAGGGAGTGATAGGGTTTGACTGTGTCCCTACCCAAATCTTGTCTTGAATTGTAGCTCCCATAATCCCCACATGTTGTGGGAGGGACCCGGTGGGAGGTAATTGAATCATGGTGGTGCGTTTTTCCTGTGCTGTTTTCATGTTAGTGAATAAGTCTCATGAGATCTGGTAGTTTTATAAATTGGAGTTTCCCTGCACAAGCTCTTTTGCCTGATGCCATGTAAGATGTGATTTTGCTCCTCATTCACCTTCTACCATGATTGTGAGGCCTCTCCAACCATGTGGAACTGTGAGTCAAACCCTTTTCCTTTATAAATTACCTAGTCTCAGGTATGTCTTCATTAGCAGCATGAGAACAAACTAATACTAATACAGGGAGATAGGTGGTTTGCAGAGAGCCATAGTTTCAGCCTTAGAGTAAAGAAGGACAGGTATGGAGCTGAGACACAGGGACTTCATCCCTAGCTGGGTGATGGATACACGCATATCCTTAGCACAGCAGCAGGACAAAGGAAGGGGATTGTCTACTGGAGTGGAGGCATCACACAGCCTAATGGTAAGATCTACCAAAGCCAAGCTCCCTAGACATGGCTTTCCAAGTGGGGCAGTTAGCGCTGCTGGGACTTTAGAGAAGTTTAGATAGTGTGCAGCTGTAGAATGAAATAACATTGAGCAACGTAATGAAACAGTTAATTCTTGTTCAGCTCCCATTGTTTCTGATTAAGGCAAGCAGAAAGTCCCAGTTTAGTGTCACCATATCCTCAGTAGCATTCTAACCCTTGCTGTAATGTATTTTAACAAAGAGAGAGCAGGCCTCAGGTTCAGAACCTGTAGCTGGCAGCACTTTCAAGTTTAATGACATTATATTGACTTTGTAGAATGTATTCTTTATGCATACCTTCTGGTTTGTGGGGAGGAGTTCTGGTTTTTCATTTACTAGACATTCTTGGTTAACTAAATTTAATTAAGTATAATGTGAGTAGATTTAAGCCTAGACAGTAAGTAAATGCTAATGGAGTATATAGATATAGCAAAAAAAGAAAAAAAATCTAGAAAATGGTATGGAAATGACCTATACTTGAAGAAAAACTTCCCCAATCCATAGATAGCCACTGGTTAGAGATTAAGCATTAATACAATTAAGGAGTGGAGAATGATGAATCTGGGGTACCACAAAGAGGACATTTGTAAGTAATTTTGAGCAATAGGCTTCTTACCTCAGCCAGGAGAGGATGCCTGGATTAGTCCACTGGAACCATTCCTGCCATTTGGCAACTTTCTTCCCCCAAAGCAAAAGTGTTTCTGGCAAAACGAGCACAACTGCTTGGGAAATTCAACATAGAGATTTAATTTTTACACTCAGATCTCTTGTGTTCTCCAAGTGATAAGCAGACTTGTTGGTTTTCTTAGAGCAGACCCTCTAATAAAATTTCCTTCAAAGTCAAAGTCCTATGACCATGATCCCATTAGAATATGACCCCCATGAAGGAAGGCCAGGACTTTGTCAGTATTGGCCACTGTTGTATTTCCAGAGTCTAGGACACTGCATGGCATATACCAGGACAAAGTAAATATATATGAATTTATGAATGAATAAATAAAATCATTGAAGGGTTTTCAGACTTTTAAAACTTTGGCATCCTTTCTTGACTAGAAATCCTAAGCCAATATTGGAGCTGCCCTGAAAACATTGTGGATTGAAAGGTTTTGTCTATTTTGCTTTTTTTACTCCCTTCATTTGATAATCATATCTCAATTATTATTACAACATCTGTACAAAGTGTTTCAAGGGTACTTGGTTTCACCTGATATGGTTTGGCTCTGTGTCCCCACCCAAATCTTATCTCAAATTGTAATCCCCAAGCATCAGAGGGAACTGGTGGGAGGTGACTGGATCATGGGGGTGGTTTCTCCCATGCTGTTCTTGTGCTAGAGAGTGAGTTCTCATGAGAGCTGATGGTTTTAAAATGTGGCACTTCCTCACTCTCTCTTTTCCTGCCGCCATGTAAGACATGCCTTGCTTTGCCTTTCCCTTCCACCATGATTGTAAGTTTCCTGAGGTCTTCTCAGCCATGCAGAACTGTGAATCAATTAAACATCCATTTTTTTTCTTCATAAATACCCAGTCTCAGGTATTCTTATAGCAATGTGAGGAAAGACTAATACAACCTCCTTTTGAGATCAGCAAATAAAAATCCAGGTTATTTAATGACTAGCCCAAAAACAAACAGTTGTAAGAGGCAGGCATGGGACCAAAGCCTAGGTTTTCATCACAAAACCTTGCTTCCTCTCTATAAAGAGTCAGTGGCAACCTTGGAGACTCTGGATCATTTTACCTTCCTCTAATTAACACGGCAGTTAGTTTACATCAATTCAGAGAACAATCAGTCAAATGGGCTGTTTGGGGTCAACTAGATGAACAACCATTTGCCTGAATACTTTTTTCTGTTCATTTTTTCAGCTAACAGTTGTGATACTGTATCATCTCCATTTTTCTACACTAAAGCAATTAATGATGTCTCAAGGAGGTGGATGCCCTTGAGGTTAAATAATGTCAGTAGAACTTCCTTCTCATGGTCAAGCTTATATTTGAGTGTCATTTTTATGTGGGTCATGCGGGCATCTCACTATGAACTCCTGTGAATAATCTTGACATCTTCAGAAGCATTAATTCATCCCGTTAGCATCCTGTTAGAGAATTTTAAAAAGTAGATGTGAGTTTTAAAGAATCTTAAAATCTTTGAGTTTAAATGGCATGTAGTCCAACCTCCTAAGTCATCATCTTCCAAATGGCCATAACAAGATTGTTGAGTCTATATCTGAATATTTCCGGGAGACGATAGGGGTTGGGGTTTCAGTATCATATGAAGCAATTTATTGCATTGCTGGGAAACCCCCAGTGTTCGAAAGTTCTTCCCAATATAGAGCTAAACTATTCATGCCTGTAACTTCTTGTTACGTCAGAGATTTGGGATGTTAGAGAAAAGGGATCTAATATTTTTGAGTACTTAAATTTGTGATTCAGCATGATTATCATTTCATGTGTAATTTCTCACTCTTCTATGAGCTAGTTATCATTATCCCCATTTTATAGATGGAGAAATCAAAGCTAAGACAACTTGAACAACTTTGCATTCTAACTAACCCAAGATATAATTGGGATTTGAATAATGCCTCTCTAGTTTCTAAGCCAATGCTGTTTCAGTTGCCTCACTGTAGTTGCCAAAGCTCTAAGAAATATTATAATCCAATAGTTTTTCACATTTCCTCTTCATAAATGTTACTGATACTCCTGTAAGCACAGCTCTCATTACACATTGCTGTGCTTCTCAGTAGTAAGAGACGGGGAGGGAGCTCAGTTACACTATTTTCTCCTTTTGCCTTCCTCTAGGAAAGCAAGTATCAAAATCTCCAAGAGGCTTGCACTGCTAGGAGAAAGCACATCCACTCTGAAAATATTGACATCTCCCCAATTCTCCCTGCATTCCACATATATCTTCATTAAGAATCTGTAATAATCTAAACTCTATATCTTACCAGTGATAAATTGGCTACCTAGATGGGTAAATTTCAAAAGAAATGTTTGTAGATGGATGTTCACTGCAGCTGAGTCTACACCAGGGGAACATTTGAGTATATCTGAAGGGCCTTTAGATTAATTCAGAGTCAACTTAAAACTGGAGCCTTTTCCGGTCACATGGATATATACTCTGGGACTTCAAAAGCAACTTGTACAGAAATCCAAAGTCTGTGACAAAGGTGAGCTATCATAGTCCGTGCAGCTTCGGTACCATTTATCTACATGAAAGGGATCTGGAATAGATGTGCCTACAACTTGAATTTAGGGTCAATGTAGAAGAAGACATTTGTCACAATCTTCAAATCAGTTTAGGCAAATTCGTATCTGGATAAATCATGACTAATATATTTGCTGCAATTTAAAGATAAATTTGAAGTCAGTTCTTATTTCAGTTTTTCATCTCTGCAACCTATTTGACAAAAATCTTACTGGGTTTCTATTCTTACTCAGTATAGGAAATAATGACTTTTGGCTGGTTTCTAGTGGAATTAAAAATAAATTACTACGCCTCCCCTGTGTGACATAAACACTTGCAAACATTATTGCATTAAACCTTCACAATAACCTTTTGAGGTGCATATTACTGTTTTCGTAGTACAAGATGGGGAAACTGAGGCTCATTCAGTTTTGTAACTTGTGAAAAATTGAATAGTAGACACTGAAGGCTAGAGCCAGGATTTGAATCTTGGTAGTTTGAATAGCTTTAATTAACACCAGAGAAACTCTTACAGAGTCTAAAAATTCCTTGGGTCTATAGTAGAACTTTTTAAAAAAATTTTATTATACACCAAGTTCTGGGATACATGTGCAGAACGTGCAGGTTTGTTACATAGGTATACACACGCCATGGTGGTTTGCTGCACCCATCAACCCTTCATCTACATTAGGTATTTCTCCTAATGCTATCCGTCCTCTAGCACCCAACCCCCAACAGGCCCTGGTGTGCGATGTTCCCCTCCCTATGTCCATGTGTTCTCTTGTTCAACTCCCACTTATGAATGAGAACATGCAGTGTTTGGTCTTCTGTTATTGTGTTATTTTGTTGAGAATGATGGTCTTCAGCTTTATCTATGTCCCTGTAAAGAATATGAACTCATCTTTTTTTATGGCTGCATAGGATTCCATGGGGTATATGTACCACATTTTCTTTATCCAGTCTATCATTGATGGGCATTTGAGTTGGTTCCAAGTCTTTGCTATTGTGAACAGTGCTGCAATAAACATACATGTGCATGTGTCTTTATAGTAGACTAATTTATAATCCTTTGGGTATATACCCAGTAATGGGATTGCTGGGCCAAATGGTATTTCTGGTTTTAGATCCTTGAGGAATCGCCACACTGCCTTCCACAATGGTTGAACTCATTTATACTCCCCACCAGCAGTGTAAGTGTTCCTATTTCTCAACATCCTCTCCAGCATCTGTTGTTTCCTGACTTTTTAAATGATCACCGTTCTAACTGATGAGATGTTATCTCACTGTGGTTTGATTTGCATTTCTCTAATGACCAGTGATGATGAGCTTTTCTTCATATGTTTTTTGGCTGCATAAATTCTTCTTTTGAGAAGCATCTGTTCATATTCTTCATCCACTTTTCGATGGGGTTGGTTTTTTTTCTTGTAAATTTGTTTAAGTTCTTTGTGTATTCTGGATATTAGCCCTTTGTCACATGGATAGATTGCAAAAATTTTCTCCCATTCTGTAGGTTGCCAGTTCACTCTGATGATAGTTTCTTTTGCTATGCAGAAGCTCTTTAGTTTAATTAGATCCCATTTGTTAATTTTGGCTTTCCTTACCATTGCTTTTGATGTTTTAGTCATGAAGTCTTTGCCCATGCCTGTGTCCTGAATAGTATTGCCTAGGTTTTCTTCTAGAGTTTTTATGGTTTTAGGTCTTACATTTAAGTCGTTAATCCACCTTGAGTTAATTTTTGTATAAGGTGTAAGGAAGGGGTCCAGTTTCAGTTTTCTGCACATGGCTAGCCAGTTTTCCCGACACCATTTATTAAATAGGGAACCTTTTCCCCCTTGCTTTTGTCAGGTTTGTGAAAGATCAGATGGTTGTAGATGTGTGGTGTTATTTCTGAGGCCTCTGTTCTGTTCCATTGGTCTATGTATCTGTTTTGGTACCAGTACAGTGCTGTTTTGGTTACTGTAGCCTTGTAGTATAGTTTGAAGTCAGGTAGCGTGATGCCTCCAGCATTGTTCTTTTTGCTTAGGATTTTCTTGGCCATGAGGGCTCTTTTTTGGTTCCATATGAAATTTCAAGTAGTTTTTTCTAATTCTGTGAAGAAAGTTGATGGTAGCTTGATGGGTACAGCATTGAATATATAAATTACTTTGGGCAATATGGCCATTTTCCCGATTTTGATTCTTCATTTTCATGAGCATGGAATGTTTTTCCATTTGTTTGTGTCCTCTCTTATTTCCTTGAGCAGTTGTTTGTAGTTCTCCTTGAAGAGGTCCTTCACATCCCTTGTAAGTTGGATTTTTAGGTGTTTTATTCTTTTTGTAGCAATTGTGAATGGGAGTTCACTCATGATTTGGCTCTCTGCTTGCCTATTGTTGCTGTATAGGAATGCTTGTGATATTTGCACATTGATTTTGTATCCTGAGACTTTGCTGAAATTGCTCATCAGCTTGAGATTTTCAGCAGAGATGATGGGGTTTTCTCAATATACAATCGTGTCATCTGCAAACAGAGACAATTTGACTTCCTCTCTTCCTATTAGAATACCTTTTATTTCTTTCTCTTGCCTGCTTGCCCTGGCCAGAACTTCCAATACTATGTTGAATAGGCATGGTGAGAGAGCACATCCTTGTCTTGTGTTGGTTTTTGAAGGGAATGCTTCCAGTTTTTGCTCATTCAGTATGATATTGCTTGTGGGTTTCTCATGAATAGCTCTTACTATTTTGAGATACATTCCATCAATACCTAGTTTATTGAGAGTTTTTAAAATGAAAGGGCATTGAATTTTATCAAGGGCATTTTCTCTATTGAGGTAATCATGTGGTTTTTATCATTGGTTCTGTTTATATGATGGATTACGTTTCTTGATTTGCGTATGCTGAACCAGCCTTGCATCCCAGAGATGAAGCCAACTTGATCGTGGTGTATAAGCTTTTTGACGTGCTGCTGGATTCAGTTTGCCAGTATTTTATTTGAGGATTTTTGCATCAATGTTCATCAGGGATATTGGCCTGAAATGTTCTTTTTATGTTGTATCTCTTCCAGATTTTGGTATCAGGATGATGCTGGCTTCATAAAATGAGTTGGGGGAGGAGTCCCTCTTTTTCTATTGTTTGGAATAGTTTCAGGAAAATTGGTACCAGCTCCTCTTTGTACTTCTGGTAGAATTCGGCTGTGAATCTGTCTGGTCCTGGACTTTCTTTGGTTGGTAGGCTATTAGTTACTGCCTCAATTTCAGAACTTGTTATTGGTCTATTCAGGGATTTGACTTCTTCCTGGTTTAGACTTGGGAGAGTGTATGTGTTCAGGTATTTATCCATTTCTTCTAGATTTTCTAGTTTATTTGCATAGAGGCGTTTACAGTATTCTCTGATGGTAGTTTGTATTTCTGTGGTATTAGTGGTGATATCCCCTTCATCATTTTTTATTTTTTTATTATTTATTTATTTATTTATTTTTTGAGATGGAGTCTCACTCTGTCGCCCAGGCTGGAGTGCAGTGGCACAATCTCGGCTCACTGCAAGCTCCACCTCCTGGGTTCACGCCATTCTCCTGCCTCAGCCTCTCCGAGTAGCTGGGACTACAGGTGCCCGCCACTACTCCCGGCTAATTTTTTTGTATTTTTTTTTTTTTTTAGTAGAGACGGGGTTTCACCGTGGTCTCGATCTCCTGACCTCATGATCCGCCCGCCTTGGCCTCCCAAAGTGCTGAGATTACAAGCGTGAGCCACCGCGCCCGGCCCATCATTTTTTATTGTGTCTATTTGATTCTTCTCTCTTTTCTTCTTTATTAGCCTAGCTCATGGTCTATTTTGTTGATCTTTTCAAAAAACCAGATCCGGGATTCATTGATTTTTTTTGAAGGGTTTTGTGTGTCTCTATCTCCTTCACTTCTGCTCTGATATTAGTTATTTCTTGCCTTCTGCTAACTTCTGAATTTGTTTGCTCTTGCTTCTCTAGTTCTTTAAATTGTGATGTTAGGGTGTCGATTTTAGATTTTTCCTGCTTTCTCTTCTGGGCATTTAGTGCTATGAATTTCCCTCTAAACACTGCTTTAGCTGTGTCCCAGAGATTCTGGTACATTGTGTCTTCGTTCTCATTGGTTTCAAATAACTTATTTATTTCTGCCTTAATTTCATTATTTACTCAGTAGTCATTCAGGAGCAGGTTGTTCAGTTTCCATGTAGTTCTCTGGATTTGAGTGAGTATCTTAATCTTGAGCTCTAATTTGATTGCACTGTGGTCTGAGAGACTGTTTGTTATGATTTCCATTCTTTTGCATTTGCTGAGGAGTGTTTTACTTCCAATTATGTGGTCAATTTTAGAATAAGTACAATGTGGTGCTGAGAAGAACGTATATTCTGTTGATTTGGGGTGGAGAGTTCTGTAGGTATCTATTAGGTCTGCTTGGTCCAGAGCTGAGTTCAAGTCCTGAATATCCTTGTTAACTTTCTGTCTTGTTGATCTGTCTAATACTGACAATGAGATGTTAAAGTCTCCCACTATTACTGTGTGGGAGTCTAAGTCTCTTTGTAGGTCTCTAAGAACTTGTTTTATGAATCTGGGTGCTCCTGTATTGGGTGCATATATATTAAGAACAGTTAGCTCTTCTTGTTGAGTTGTTCCCTTTACCATTATGTAGTACCCTTCTTTATCTTTTTAGTATCACCAGCGGAGCCTGCAGAACAGCAAAGATTGCTGCCTGTTCCTTCCTCTTGGAAGCTTTGTCCCAGAGGGGCACCCACCAGATACCAGCTGGAGCTCTCCTGTATGAGGTCTGAAGGCCCCGCTGGGAGGGGTCTCCCAGTCAAGAGACACAGGGGTCAGGAACCCACTTGAGGAGGCAGTCTGACCCTTAGCAGAGCTCGAATACTGTGCTGGGGGATCCGCTGCTTTTTTCAAAGCCAGCAGGTGAGGACATTTAAATCTGCTGAAGCTTCACCCACAGCCGCCCCTTCCCCCAGGTACTCTGTCCCAGGGAGATGAGAGTTTTATCTAAAAGCCCCTGATTGGGTTTGTTTTTTTCAGAGATGCCCTGTCCGGAGCAGAGGAATCTAAAGAGGCAGTCTGACTACAGAGGCTTTGCTGAGTTGTGGAGGGCTCCGCCTAGTTGCAACTTCCCTGCTGCTTTGTTTACACTGTGAGCAGAAAACCTCCTACTTAAGCCTCAGTAATAGTGGATGCCCCTCCCCCCACCAAGCTCAAGGGTCCCAGGTCGACTTCAGACTGCTGTGCTGGCAGCGAGTATTTCAAGCCATAGATCTTAGCTTGCTGGACTCCATGGGGGTGGGATCCACTGAGGTAGACCACTTGCCTCCTTGGCTTCAGGCCCCTTTCCAGGGGAGTAAACGGTTCTGTCTGGCTGGCATTCCAGGAGCCACTAAGGTATGAAAATAAACTCCTGCAGCTAGCTCAGTGTCTGCCCAAATGGCCGCCCAGTTTTGTGCTTGAAACCCAGGGCCCTGGAGGCATAGGCACCAGAGGGAATCTCCTGGTCTGTGGGTTGCAAAGACCATGGGAAAAGCATAGTATCTGGGCTGGAGTGCACCATTCCTCACAGCACAGTTCCTCCCAGCTTCCCTTGGCTAGGGGAGGGAGTTCTGCGACCCCTTGTGCTTCCTGGGTGAGGTGATGACCCATCCTGCTTCGGCTTGCCCTCCATGGGCTGCACACCTGTCTAACCAGTCCCAATGAGATGAGCTGGGCACCTTAGTTGGAAATGCAGAAATCATCCGCCTTCTGTGTTGATCTCGCTGGGAGCTGCAGACCAGAGCTGTTCCTATTCAGCCATGTTGCCAGCCTCCATCTGTAGTAGAACTTTTAAAGCTGTAATCTAATTGCTAACATATAATAACAAGAACTAACATTCCTAGTTTTTCCCATGAGCTGGGTGCTGTTCCAAGTACATGTATGCAGTATAGGAACTCATTTAATTCAACAACCCTTTAAGGTAGGCAGTTATATTATCCCCCATTTTACAGATGAAGAAAGTGAGGCATAAAAGGATTAAACCCACATTTGAGGTCCTATAACTTGTCCATGGATAAGCCAGGGTTTACATCTAATCAGTCTGGCTCCATACCCTTAACTGCTAAGCTGTATTGTAATTAGGTTAAAAAAAAAAAAAAGATTTTGTTAATGGAAGCAGGGTATCCATATGGGGGCCTAGAAGATTTCCTTCATTCATGGATGAGTGGGGGTACTCTGGCCAATGATGATGGTAGATCACTGGGTAATGAACTAAGCAGGAGAGCTGGATGATCCTAATGGCGAATGTCATCAAAATATGCTTGTTCTGATATCAAATTCAGCGAGCAATACCCTGGAAGACTATGGTTTCATGTGTAGCCTCCCTACAGGAGAAAAATGGTGCATGCTGCCCCTCTCTATCACTACCCCCTGCCTACAGGCTGAGTCCAAGCTTCCCATATTCATAGCCTTCACTGATATGATATGTAACTTTCCACTTTGGTTTCCATCACTTGCATGCTACTCTCAGGTCCTACTAAACTTGTTTCCAGAATGAGTTGCTCCTGGAATGGACAGGCCATTTTGTGCTTCCATAGCTTTGTGAGTGCTGTTCTTTCTATTTGAAGTGTGTTTTCTCACCATCTCCCTCTGACAAACTCCTACCCTACCCTTCAAGACCCAGCTGAAGTAGCTGCTCACTCTCAAATGTCCCCTGATCCCTTCAGGCAGGGTTAGCCTCTCTTTGGTGTCACTGAGGTCCCTAATCTTGGAGTTTTGCACTCATTTCTTGCTTTGTATGCAATTTGTTTGCGTGCTTCTCTTTGCTAACAGACTGTTAGCTCCTAAGAGAAAGAGACAATTATTTTTATTTCATATTCGTACACTATCTGGCACATAATGAAATGAAGCATTGAATGAATGATTGAAAGAACAAATCTGATATATTGAATATTATCACTAATTAGAAGATTTGTTGAAAATAAATTGGTGCGTATATTATATATCAGTCTCTTGTCAAGTTGGGCAATGTGAATCCGCCCTAGAAATTTTATCACTTCTAGGTATTGAGAAAAATGTGAAGATCCAAATCTGTAAAACTGAGACTAAACTCTAGAAAAGAGTGATTGTGACAGAGCACTAGTCTGCTCTGAGCAGTTAGCCAGACTCCTAGCCTGACATTTCTTCCCTTTGAACACAAAGACAATCTTCCCAGAGGGGTGACAGTAGACTGATTGTCATGTGTAATAGTCCTAAATTGTAGTTCTTAGATGTTTTTATAGAAGAATATTGTTGCCAGTAAATAGATTTGGAATCAACAAGCATTTATTGAGCACCTGAGCTATGTGCTGAGTGCTTCTCATATACATTCTCCAATTGATATTTACCTGATGTGATTTGATTTCATCTAACCTGATTTTCACACCACCCTGTGAAATATGGTCAACTGTTTTCATTTTTGAAATGGAAAATCTGGGACTCGGAATAATTACGAGACTTACTCAAGGTGCTACAAGAAGTAAGCAAAAGACCTGGTGTTTGAGTCTAGATGTTCTGACTCCCAGCCCAGTGTTTTTTTTTTCTACCATCACAGAGCAAAGTGTTCTTAACAAAAAAGTGAATTTTACTAATTTGCTTGGTTAAGACAAGGTCCTGTGTCCCCTACATCAGGGCATTTTGTTTATTAAAATCAAGAATGAGTCATAGCCTTTGGGCAGGGCCTACCAGATAAGACTAAATCTAAGAATCTGATATAGAAGACATCCATGTGCTCTGGCCCAGTCACTCCAATCCTCCTCTCTTCAGTCTCTCTCTCCTGTTCTTCCCGTATGGTTCCCAGAAGGAGCTGCCCACATTAGCAGCCTCTGCTTCCTCAACTTCCATCCACTCCTCAGGGTCTTGAAATTTGGATTTTATTCCTGTTAGTCAGAATGACAGTTATTAAAAAGGCAAGAAACAACAGATGCTGGTGAGGTTGTGGAAGAATAGGAACACTTTTACACTGTTGATGGGAATGTAAATTAGTTCAACCATTGTGGAAGACAGTGTGGCGATTTCTCAAAGATTTAGAACTGGAAATATCATTTGACCCAGCAATCCCATTACTGGGTATATACCCAAAGGAATGTAAATCATTCTATTATAAAGATACATGCACACGTATGTTCACTGCAGCACTGTTCACAATAGCAAAGATGTGGGATCAATCCAAATGCCCATCAATGATAGATTGGGTAAAGAAAACGTGGTACATATACACCATGGAATACTATGCAGCCATAAAAAGGAACGAGATCATGTCCCTTGCAGGAACATGGATGACGCTGGAAGCCATTATCTTCAGCAAACTAATGCAGAAACAGAAAACCAAACACCACATGTTCTCACTTATAAGTGGGAGCTGAACATTGAGAACACATGGATACAGGGAGGGGAACATCACACACTGGAACCTGTTGGGGGAGGGTGGGGAGAGCATTAGAGAAAAGAGCTAATGCATGCCAAGTTTAATACCTAGGTGATGGTTTAATAGGTGCAGCAAACCACCATGGCACGCGTTTACCTATGTAACAAACCTGCACGTTCTGCACATGTACCCTGGAAATTAAAAAATTAAAAAAATACAAGTATTTTTCTCTCTCATTTTTGTTTTGCAAAGGGAGAAAGTAACTCTTTCTTACCTCCCTGGGATAAAGCTTAACTAAGAAGGAAACTTCACTCTTCTTTCCTCCTCTTTCTGGATGGATAGACTTGTCTAGTTGATGGGATTGGAAAAAGGCTGAAGTCTACTTGCTGAATTCTTTTCCCCTAGTCTTTCAGGCTTATCTGTTCATCCATGCTTTACATTTATTTGGGCACATTCTCTGCAAACCAAGAGAACTACATTTGGGGAAGAGGCGGGTGAAGTTTCGAGGGGGAGGGAAAAGTAACAAGGTTATTTGACCACACATCTAAGCTGAGTTTTGCTTTCCATCTGATTTTTGTGTCTGAATTTCTCAGTTGGTTCTGACCACAGACTGGAAAGAGGGCTCCTATTAACTGACTCTCTCAAACTGACCACATTCAATTGCAGTCACTCTTCTCAAGGTCATCTGTGACTTCCCAACTGCTGCTTCCCAATGGCTCTTTTCAGTCTTCACCTTGCCTGATAGCAGCGTTTGACAGTCATGACCATCTCCTTCCATGTTGAAATTTCTCTCTTCTATGTCTTTCCTTTCCTGGCCCCTTCTCTCCTTGGCATCTTGTATCTGCTCTGCCTCCTCCTCCTTTCTTTAAATCCTAGATTCTTGGCATGCACACCTAACTCCTTCTATCAGTCTGTAAGTTATTCTTAAGCCATCACACATGCTTCTGTGGCGTTAACTACCACCTCTAGACTGATCATGACCACCTTTATGTCTCCCCTGATATAGAGACATGTCTATGCATCTACTTACTAGACATCTCCATTTTGATGTTCCATGAACACCACAATTTCAAAAATGTCCTAAGCGAAACTTACCATCTTCCCCATTAAACCTACTCTCCTGTGATGACTGACTCATTTCATACCATCACCAGTCCCTGGAGTCAGAAGCCTGGGAGTTATTCTTGATTCTGTCCTCTCCCTCAGCAATACATTCAATCAATTACCCATCTGGCCAATTTTATCTTACAAATATATTTTAATTAATTCCCTTCTCTCATCCCTACTAGCAATCTGCCTTAATTCAACATGTTATTATCTCTCACCTGAATTATTGCTCTGGATTTGTATTTTCTATATCCAGGTTCACCTCAAATAGATAATCCATGCAGGCACCATAGATCTTTCTGATATAAAAAATAAGGCCATGACACTCCTGTTAGGGTTCTTCCGTTGTTCCCTAAAAACTACAGGATCAGGTGCAGGCTTTTTAGCACATGCCACAAGCCGTCAGGATATTATCTCCTCAGTGACTTCATTTCTGCCTCTTACTTTATGCTCTAATAAAACAAATTTTTTCATTATCTCTCCATGTATTATGCCGCTTGTCTTATTTCTTTACCACAAAATGGCCTTCCCACATTCTTTTGCCTGGATAATGCCCACTTTGCCTAGTGATTACCCCCTTCAGAAAGAATTCCTGGAATGCCTCCTTGGGCTGGGTTTGATTCCAATCTTCTGGTCCTCCAGCTCATCTGGACTCGCCCCATCATTCCATTCCTCATGCTGCACTCACTTTCCTGCTTGGCTTCTTGGAATGACAAGGACAATGAGTTACTCGTTTTCACACCCTCAGATCCTAGCACAGCGCCTGGCACAGAGTAGGGAATCTGCAAAGTTTAATATAATAGCATTGAGCCGGGTGTGGTGGCTCATGCCTGTAATTCCAGCACTTTGGGAGGCTGAGTTGGGTGGATCACTTCAGGTCAGGAGTTCAAGACCAGCCTGGCCAACATGGTGAAACCCTTCCTCTACCAAAACTACAAAAATTGGCTGGGCATGGTGGTGGCCACGTGTAATCTCAGCTACTCAGGAGGTTGAGGCAGGAGAATCGCTTGAACCTAGGAGGCGGAGGTTGTAGTGAGCTGAGAGATTGTGCCACTGCACTCCAGCCTGGGTGACAGAGTGAGACTCCATCTCAAATAACAAAACAGATAAATAAGCAACAACAGCACACTTGTGCTCTCTCGCGCTCTCACGCGATCTCTCTCTCTGTATATATAGCATTGGGCGATGATGTGTAATGTTTAGAGAATGAGAATAAAGTATCACAACAGAATCAATGAATTAATTAAGATACAGACAAAAGCAGGGATGCTGTTCCCCTAGCCTTGGGGCATGGATCAACAGATAAGACTAAATCCAAGAGCCTTGTATAAAAAATATCCACATATGTTGGCCAAATCAATCTAACTCCTTTTCTCCAATCTCTATCTCTCTCTCCCCCTCTCTCCCCCCTCTCTCCCCCTCCCCCTCTCTCCCCCATCCGTCCCTCTCCCTTCCCCCCGCTCCCTCCCTCTCCCTTCCCCCCTCTCCCTCCCTCTCCCTCTCTCTCCCTCTCCCTCCCTCTCCCTCTCTCTCCCTCTCCCTCTCTCTCCCTCTC